>NW_027185341.1:10020698-10175698 GCF_022577435.1 Embiotoca jacksoni | reverse complement strand
AGGGCTGCAGCTTCATGGTGGCGTCCTCGGCCTCCTCGGACTCGCCGTCCTCGTCGCCTGCAGACACAAACACAGGCGCCGTGTTCTCCTTCAGCACCGGCTGCTGCTGCGATCGTACCCGATGTCTCCGTGTCGTAAACTCACCCATCCTGAAGTCGATGTAGCCTTCTCCTCCGCTCATCACCAGCATGGACTTGCCTCCTTCCGGAGTCGTGGCATCTGCCGCCTTGTCGGCCGCCGCCGCCGCCGCCGCCTCTCCGCCGCTGGACGCCGGTGGAACCGAGTGACCTGAAAGCACCGAGACACGAACTGGAAATAACACCACGGAGATCTCAGCTACAGCAGGATTAGCAAAAAGTAAATATTACTACATATAGAAAGCCTGCCGAGTCTTCCCGTTATTACGGGAAAATGTTTTCACCGTCGCTGTACGGCAAAATACTCATCCACTGAAAGAGCAACTTTTTAGAAACATTTAGCCTTTTTTTTTTCACTCTTCAATAAAGGACAGAGTTATATTTCACACACAGTCAGCTGATAGTTAAGACACAACACTGGAAACATATAAAAAAAAATTAAATGTAATTAAATTAAATTAAATACACTCTCAGTTCACTTACCTGGAACGGCGGTGAAGAACTTGACGGCGTCTCGGTGACCATGGAAACAGAGCTGAGCGTGAGCCATGGAGCAATAAGGAACGAACGTCCCGGCCGTCACTTTGTCGCCGCTGTCGTCGCCGTAGATGCGAACGACCCCTCCGGGATGGTTACCGGTTGCCTTGGTGACCTTGTTGGCTGCTGATGGAAAAGTGGAAGTAAAATACACTGTTAAAACAATATTCACTTTAATAACGCGTTTGTCTACATAAATGAGCAACTGAATTTAACAAAAGCTTCCAAAAAAAAAAAATAGAGTCAGTGTTTGCTTTTAAAAACATAATGTAATAAATCACAAAGCGTAATATTTTGGTCTCGTTTGATTGTTGTTTTTATACATGTTTGGACTTATGTGAAAATCTGATGATGTTTTATGCAAAAACGTCAAAAATTCAGAACTTGCGAGCACCACAGTCCCAACTGATCCGCTGGTTTACACTCAGTTCATGACTGAAACAAACCCTCCGGGCTGCTCCAGCACTGTTAGCTTCATCACCAACTAATGAAGATACATCGTGATAAATCTTCTTACACAATCTTCTTCCCCAAAATGTTCAAAATCAATAAATGAAAGAAACAGTTGGAGCACTTGAACTTACAATCCGTCAGAGGGATGGAGATGATGACGCCGTTGCCGGTCCCGATCCACAGACGATAACACGACACCATCAGAGCCGTGATCCTCACAAACGAGAAGCCCAGTTTTCCGGTTCCTGGAGGAAAGCCAAACGTTCAAAACCGAATCTGAGCCGATGAACGACATCACTGCGTTTCAAAAACAGGCTTCTTCTGTGTGTCATTGAGGACAGGCGGCCGTGGACTGACCCAGCATCTTGCTGACGTAGGGCTCGATGTCCACGTCCTGCAGGTGCTGGAAGGTGTGAGCGTGGAACAGCCTGAGGGTGGAGTCCAGCCGGATGGACACCCAGATGCCGTCTCCGTCCCAGGCCAGCTGACGTACCTGACTGTCCTTACGAGGGTGCGCGTCGAAGGATTTCTGTAGAAGAGGAACACAAACGGTTTGACAACAGTAAAGCAAAAGACTTGACTTCGGACTTCAACCATTTTCCACCCCGGCTAATATCGTACGCACCTCAATCTTCATGGCTTTGGGCTGAACCACGTAGATCTTGTTCCTGTAGCCGCACCACACCTTGTCATGCACTATAGTCATGCAGCGGATGGAGTGGTGAGGCCTCCCCAGGTCCAACAGATGGTAGTTGGTCAGATCCCACTGTCCATCTGAAGCAGAAGAGTCGCGGTACTGAATCAAGAGACGTGCTTATACCCACATCAGTCATGTTAAAACAGGTGCTGGTAAACGGGGTATCATACTGTCATAAGAGCCGACTCTTTCAATTTGAGAGCCTGATTTCTTGTTTTCACAATCAAATACTGAAAACAAAATTCTCTCAAAAGTCTTCCCTTGGACTTAAATAGCACCGGGCTGCCTGAGGATTTACTGTATGTTTACACCAGGGGTGTCAAACTCATTTTAGTTAAGGGGCCACATACTGCCCACTTTGATCTCAAGTGGGCCAGACCAGTAAAATCATAACATAATAACGACAATATTTCTCTATGTTTAAATCATTGGTGAAGGTTTTTTGGATGATAAACTCCATTTTAAGGTCTTTCTACAATAAACTAGAAACATAAAGACCAAACACTCAGACATCAGCCCACTGTTTATCTGCCTGGGCTCTCCTCTGCAGATTCCCTAGCAGCGAGCGCTGCTGCCTGTGGCACCGAGTGCTTCTTCCTCCGGAGCAGACGTCGCATTTACACTGTTTTTGAAGCAATTACTGGATCGATTAAAAACTAATTACAAAACGTTTGTACTCATAAACCTCCATATTCTCATAGAAATGCAATTTATGTCTTTCTGTAATTTTCACACTTAGCAAAGTCATCCGACGGGCTGAGCTGGACCCCCTGGCGGGCCGGATCCGGCCCGCGGGCCGTATGTTTGACACCCCTGGTTTACACAGTCCTAGATGAATGAATGATTAAATGCTAAATTCACACCAACCAGATCTGACTTGATCTGATTAGAAACTTGATAAAACTACATCCCGCCCACCGATAGCTGTAACCTGACTGTACCACAGGCCTGTCAATCAAACAGACACGCCCCCAAAAACAGGTCTTTTTGAAGCTTATTTTATAATTCATGACGGATCATTTTTAGATGGACAGAAAACTACTAAGAAGGAGCGACTTTAGCTGACAAAACAGAAGTAACTTAAATGTATTGACATGATTTAATTGGAGAAGTTGAATGGGAGTCTATGGAGCCGGTGGCTTTTTGGAGCCGACCTCTAGTGGCACTCGGTGGTACTGCAGTTTAAGACACTCCTGAACCCCACCCATTTTTCAGACCCTTGAAGCAACATCCACTTTTACAGACAGTCTGTGACCTCCACTCAGATATCCTGTGATCCAGTTTAACCCCGCCTCCTTGCACTCTTAGATCTCAGCTTGTGCTCTCAGATCTTTGTGAAATGACCTCGAAAGAACCTGTCAAAATTCCCCAATCAATATAAGGCCAGATATGACGTTGACCAATGAAATCGTCACTGTGTCCTTGCGGGCAATGAACAAGGACGTTTACAATATTTGAGAGCGAGGGGAGACTTTTGAGAGAGAATATTACAACATGATATTGTGAAAACAAATAATCACGCCCTCAGATTGAAAGAGCATGCTCTTGACTCATGTCAGTAATATCCCACTACGCTGGTGGAGCTCGTGTCCTCTCACCTCCTCCTCTGTGGAAAATGGCCAACGTGCCGTCGGAGAGGCCGACCAGTACCCGACCTTTCACGTGTCTGTGGGAGACAAAGAGTGAGAATCACACGTTCGAAGAAGAGCGACATAAAAACCTGCAGCTGCCCGTTTGTCTGGGTGAACTCACACGATGCCGAGCACAGAGTCCTTCAGCTTTATGGAGTGGAGACACTTCTTCCACTGAGCCACCGAGGAGTGGACGTACACGCTGGAATCACAGCGGGCGCATTTCATCAGCTAACAGCGGATTTACTGAAATTCCCAGAAGTGAAATGAGGCGCTTTGACAATCTCACCATCCGTTCTGCGCGCCGAGCCACATGGTGGGCAACACGCTGCTCATCTTCTGAGCCTCTTCTCTCATCAGGTCCTGCTCCTCGGCGCTGGGGTTCGAACTCACGCCGTCCTTCAACAGATCGCTCTCCCTGCTCATCAGAGGCAACGTCAAAAACAGAGAATTATTAGAGTCTGTGCGAGTCTTTATATGTATTAACTTGTGAGGCAACTCGTCATCGAATATATTTCCTGTTCAAGCGAGATGCAGACACGATTCTCCAAAGTTAAAAAAGAAGAAGCACTAAACACAAGGCTGATGCAGCTTTTCTAATAAAACAAACGTGTAGGAGCGCAGTGCTTTCCATAATAAGTGGACGGGACACTGAGTGTTGTACAGTTATAATATATAACAATAAAAATGTAACTATATATTTATTTGATATAACTATATAAAATGAAAATATTATAACGAAAAATCCAGAATATATAAATAATGCAGCAAGTATTGTATTTTCTATGGACCCATTCGGGGGTTTAAATTACGTTATACACAAAATATATCACTGAAATATCACTACAACACGAGTAGGTGTTGGCGATTTATATCAATAACAACAAATTATATTGTCAGTTTTTTTAGTCTGTAAAATAATAAATTGCCAAATAAATATGTGCAGTATAAAGAATTTAAAAGGTAAAACATCATATTGTTAAGACTACAGTTTCTCCTGTTCCTGCAATGATCTCTGAACTCGTTCTTAAAATGACCAGAAATCCAACATGTTTCTAGATGTTCTGAACATGCGGGAAAAATCTCTCTAGTAACAATTAGTTAGGAGGAGTAGAAGGAGGAGTACAAAGAGGAGGAGTAGAAGGAGGAGTACAAAGAGGAGGAGTATAGCTCCCAGCTCGTCTCACCTCTCTGAGCTCTGCAGGTTCAGACGGACCATAAATCAAACTTGGTTACGTTCCACAGCTGACTTCCTGTTTCTACTTTCATTGTCTTTCAGCGGTTCTACGTCTGATGTAACAAGCAGTAAAATCCCAGAGCCAACAAGGTTTAATGATTATTTACTATCATACAAATATTTACATGAGCTTCATAAGCAGTAAATGGTTTTATTGAGCATTAATGTTCGGTGGTTTCTTTATGGCCGAACTGATAAAAGTGTAATTTTTACTGATCAGCCTGCGTGGTGAGGACAGCGGTGAGGACAGCGTGGTGAGGACAGCGTGGTGATGGGCCTCCTGACGTTACCTCTGAGAGTAGTTGGCTGGAGTCTCTGCTGTCAGCTGAGCTCCGAGCGGATCGGTGAAGACGTGTTCGGTGTAGACTCCTCTCAGGGTTTCTCGTTGGTCGACGAGTCCGTCGCTGCTTTCTGTCGCCTCCGTGGCCTCTTCTGCCGGTCTGGACTCTGTAGAGGAAATTTTTTATATATATAAAAAATTATATATATAAAATTATTATATTTTATCAGTGAACCAATCATATTATTATCTTTGTAAGGTGCTCCATGATAATGATGTCATGAGGATGATGATCCTGACGGCTCTCACCGGTTTCTCCGTCTTTTCCTGGACCGTCGGCCGTCTGAGGAACAGCGGTCGCCCCCTCGGCTTCACAGCCCACCACAGTGATGCCTGCGAGCACGCTGTCGCCCTCCGCCGAGCTGCTGTCGGTTGCCGGCACGCTGGCGTCTCCCGTTGGTGCCGCCTCGGCGTTCGGAGACACCTCCTCTCCAGCCGGATAGTCCGTCTCTCTTGCACCTGAACAACAACACGGGGAAAGGAGCAGAGAAATCCTGTTGCGAGTCCTCTGAATGTTAAACAAGTGATTGTGAGATGACGTTCCCTCCACTGACCCGGTACGCTGGCGATGCAGAGGACGTGCGAGTTACAAACAAAGAAGCTCTCCAGGATGTTTCCAGGCTGGTTGGCGTCGATGACGACAGCTTTAGTGGTGGACTGCGTGCTGGTGCAAATCCACACCAGCGACGACATCTCCTCCTGGTGCTGCAACTCCTTCTGCTGCTCCTGCAACGAGACGGCGGAGAATTAATGACTTATCGGTTATTTAGCTCTCTATTTCTGTCTCTGTGCGTGGATGATACAGTCAGTCTGAAATGTGACGCATCAAAGTGTGCGTGTTCACCTTGAGCTCCCGATCCAGTTGGTCCAGGCTGCTCTGAGAGCCTATCCTCCTTTTAGGGATCTCCGGCGTGGACACGTCGCTGTAAAACACGCTGGCGCCCACGATCGAACCTCCATCTCTGGTTTTACCTCCGGAGAGATTCACACCGGCAGCACACCACAGCTGAGACACAGACACAACAGTCACACACAATGAATGGACTGTTTCCATGTCACAGTACTTAATGCACAATGCTTCAAATCCAGGTTCCCACTCAAAGGCAAATGTCAAATTCCCCGACTTTCACGGACTAAAAAGCTGAAATCCTCTGACGTGTAACGAACAGAAAAACAGGCCGCTGTGCTGAGGAGACGAGAAACGGCAACATTTCTGTTAAGATCGGGCCGACATGTCCCTCCGGTTGTGCTGATACTGAAAGAAATTAAATGAATGTCTAAATACTGGTTACCGAGGAAAAGAATGTATCTAATAATAACGGTTATTAGCTCGAAACCTAATAAGCTACATTCCCAATGAATTAACATAATTATCAACAATAACTAGCGAACTAACGTTATGGTTAAACATGGAAAATTTTTCATGATGATAGTCCATGACGTGGCCCGAAAAAATATTCAATTTCATGACTTTCCCTGTCTGGAAAAGAGTTTTAAAAATTCCCTGATATTCCCTGACCTGAGGGAACACTGTATATTTAATGTGGCATAATTCACTGCAGTGTACCAGTTGGGATTATTGTGACTGATCCTCTGCTGTATCTGCTCACCCTGGTAACCAGGAGTTACAGCTGGTTGTTAGAAAATGTCTTTATTTTATGTTGAGATTTAATGCTGCACTCAAAAGGAACTCATGAGCTTGTGGTCACAACACGCGATGCGCACCGTACGCTTGGCGTTCAAGTGGTTAAGTTGTAAAAACACTGTTGCTAGGCAACGGCAACATGGACGGCGTCCAGAAGCCACACAGGTTAACGATTTATCAAGCTAACAGGGAGGTCACGACACGCAGGAAACGCAAAGTCACAGAGAGAAAAGATGGTTGGGAGGATCAACATTTTCCTCAGACGGAGGCTATTATCCAAGTTATGAAGACAAAATCTCCATGAATAAAATTACAATATATTAGCTGAACATCCACAAAAATTTACTTCAATGGCCTCTGACATTTCCGTGGTGAATAATACCACTAGAGGGCGCCGTTAACATGGACTCTTCTCGTAAACACGGTAAACACGACCTCATTTGAACGCAGCATAAATGTTAAAAAGCTGGAAAAAAGCACCTTCATAGAAGCATCTTTCTCATCCAGCGGTCTGAGGAAGACGGGAACAGGAAGGTTCTTACTCTCCGCCTGACCGCCGTTGGCCTGAAAAGTCACAGACACACAACACAACTGCATCACAGCTGGTTCCCGGTTCATCTCATCACAGTTCGATCCCACAACAAACACCGGTATGATTGACAGGATGTTTTTACGCTGGTCTCCTTACTTTGTATTTCTTGGGCAGGCTCCAGCCGTACGCCTGCACTCGTCCGTCCTCCTTCTGGACGTGAGCTTTGACCTGCTGGTACTGAGCCCTCTTCTGTTCCCGCCTGGACACCACGTTATCAGCTGCCACTCTGCGGGGCAAACAAACAGCTCAATGACAAAGATGTCTGTTCTTTTGTGTGTGTGTGTGTGTGTGTGTGTGTGTGTGTGTGTGTGTGAAGTGAAACCAACTACTACATGGAAAAAGTCTGTAACATACATTTTTATATCAAAGTCAAATCAATTAAATACAGGCTCGCAAGTAACAGCAGTTCTGTTTGAGTGTAGCGCTGCGAGCAGAAGTTAAGAAATCAATGTGTTCATGATTGACTGCTCAAGTCCTTATTTAAGCTCAAATCCACTTTTATTCTACTTTGATTTTTACATTCTCCAAGTTTTTGTTTTTTTATATAATGTCAAATATTCTTATTCTTGTTTCTAAAATGTGATTATTTGGTCGTTCTATTAGTTTTCCGTCACAATAAACTGAGATTCTTTGGGTTTGGGGATGTTGGTCGGACACAACAAGCTATTCCTACATTTTTGGAAAAATGTATTGATTAATCAGTTAATCAAATAATTGAGCATCTGAAATGAATTAGTTATGACAATAATAGTTAGTCGCAGCCCGAATTGCGTGAATACAGACAGCGAGTGTCCTCTTGATTTCTGAGTCAATGCAGCAGGTCATCTGTACATTTCCCCCCCGGCTGACTTACTCCTCATTGAGGAAGTCGAAGGCTTTGCTCTTGTCACTCGGCAGCTGCTGCAGCGTGCTGCTCTTCTTCTTCACGGACGGCTGAATCTGAGAGGTGGGTGCGTTGTACTTGACGTTCACTGGGGCCTCCACCGCCGCCTTCTTGGCCGCGCCGCCCGACGAGCTGAACAAACGGCTGAAACTGGAGGTGTAAGGACGGGGAAGTGGGAAAGAGGAGAAGGGGGGAGGAGGGGAGAGGAGGAAGGAAAAAGAAGCACACAGACAAACGTATAGAGGGGTGGACACAAGCAGTAGCTCCAGCGGCAGAGGTAGGGTTCGACGTTTAAAAGGGTAAGAAGGTTCCTTCCCCCATGCTAACACACCATGCTAGCTTTCAGACAGGTAGCTGCTGCAGCGATACACATTTACCCTTCAAGTTAAGACCCAAACTATCTGAAGAGCGAAGCGTCAGGACGCCAGAGAGCGGGGAGTGCAGGGTTAATACTGCGCACCGACTCGGACGTTAGTCAACAACACAACGCAGAACAGGCCTGCCCACAAAACACTTAATTCCCCCCCGAAAACCTGCACTATACTCGAGTATTTGTCATTTGACACGTCAGCAGATATTTATCAGGTTTATGAAGAAGACTTTCGGAGCATATTCTAAAAATGTATAACTAAACATAACAAATAAGCTCCTCCACCCATATACCCCCCCCTCCCATCTCCATAGCAACCCTCCTGCACACACCTCCTGCACACAGACATCACAACATCAGGCAGAATAAAGAGGGACACACAGAAAACAAGGCAGAGACGGTAGATTTATCAGACGAGGATTCTCTCGCAGGCAACAAGCGTTCCCGTCCCGTTACCAAACAAACACCTGCCCCAAATAATGTCCGTCTCCGAACCAAACCACACTCATTCCTTCTGAAACTCAACAAAGGAGAGCATTGGATCAGTGAGGAAAAAAACAAAAACAAATAATGATCCCACATCTGGCCCCTCAAATATTCTGTCAAGCTGGATGTTACTGATTTCCTTAAACGTTTAAAATGAGCTGGCGGGCTCTCCTCTGTTAAGAGTTTGTTATCTAAAGTCAGTCAAGATTTACCTACATCCTGGAGAAAACAACCAAACCCCATGGAGTAAACAAAAAACAACAACAGAAATACACGTGAATAACACAGTAATCTCACTGTGGTTGGTATTTAGGGCTTCGAGTGAAAAGAAAAGAAAAGAGGAGCTTACAACTGCCAGAGGCTGGATTTCTTCTTCTCTGGTAGAGCTGGGTTCTCCTTTGAAGCTCTGAAAGGAAGCGAAACATCTCTGATTAAAATTAATCACTTTAAAGATGCTGTGAAGCAAATTCCATGATTTGCTTCTCAGTACATTATACATGTGTGAAATCAGTCGCTGGAAGCTTCTGCAAAGATAGAAAACTTTGTCGCACTGAAATGTGGAGTTAAACCGTTAAACAGTTTCTCACCCGTCTTCAGCTCAGGTTGTTTGAGGCGGAGCTAAAAGCCAACCTATCTACATCACAACAACCTATCTACGTCACAACAACCTGTCACAACAACCTATCTACGTCACAACAACCTATCTACGTCACAACAACCTGTCTACCTCACAACAACCTGTCACAACAACCTATCTACGTCACAACAACCTATCTACGTCACAACAACCTATCTACGTCACAACAACCTGTCTACCTCACAACAACCTATCTACGTCACAACAACCTATCTACCTCACAACAACCTGTCTACCTCACAACAACCTGTCACAACAACCTATCTACGTCACAACAACCTAGCTACGTCACAACAACCTGTCTACCTCACAACAACCTGTCACAACAACCTATCTACGTCACAACAACCTAGCTACGTCACAACAACCTAGCTACGTCACAACAACCTGTCTACCTCACAACAACCTGTCACAACAACCTATCTATGTCACAACAACCTATCTACGTCACAACAACCTATCTACGTCAGATCACAGCCGGTTTATATGACCTTCTGCATGGCTCCTCCTCTCACGGTGAAACGCTATAAAAGCCTGCAGCTCATTTGCATAAGAGCTCCTCCCACTGGACTTCAGATCTACTCCAGCTAGCTGCTACAGGACGTCTCCCTCCACCCGCAAGTGCATCTTTCCTTGAAGCAAGAACCTCCAAAGCAGCGCTGCATCGCTATTTAAATGTCCAACTGATGAAAGAAAAAGCGGTGGATTGATTTCATGAAGATCTAAAGGAGACGTTAGGATGAACACCAACAGGCGTCTGCAGGAACCATTGAATGGTGGATTGTTTCACCAACTTCCACCGGAGATGGACCGAGTTCACGGACACACCGCTCCTCCTGCAGCGCCGAGCTTCACCCTCACGGCCGCACCGTCCGCCGCCGCTGGCAGAGTGTCCCAGAGAGTATTTGAACCCACACTCAGTGCATCTCTGTTTTTAAGTGTACCCTCTATTTTGCCTTTGTTTCTGTTTGTTATTATGTGTATTTGTAACGTCATCAGAAGGACCCACCCACACACCCACACACCCACACACACACTTGCTCCTCCCGACTTACCGGATCATCTCGGTCCATCTGACGGCCTCCTGCAGCTCCATCAGCCTCTCCTTGTACTGGTTCCTCTCCATCAGGACTCGGGCCATCTCCACCCGGGTGAAGCGCTTCCTCTGCGCTGTCGGCACATCGCTCTGCAGGCATGACAGAAGCATGAGATCAATACATTCAGATCAATACATTCAGATTGATTAGTTCTGTTCATGTTTACTTCCATTTCACCTGATGAACCCTCGGCTGTTTTCAAGGTAATTTCTCTACCTACACTTTTAAGCTCATACATTGGTCACTGTTGGGGCGAACCATTCATGCTGTATCTTGTTTTTTTTTTCCAGAATAGTCAAGGCTTTCCAGATTTTCCATTATTTAATTTGGTAATATTTACAGATATTTTCAATTTGCCTTTACATCAAGAAAAAAAGAAATTAGTCTAATGAAATCGTTAGGTTTTTACATGTATCTCACCAGAAAATATTGTCAGTAGAGATATCTTTTTATAATTGTGTAGAGGAGATTGTCTCGAATCTAACGATATCTGACCATGTTTGTGGGAGACTGTATGACTCAGCAATTTGAGTGCCTGAAGGAAAATAAATGTCATGAACGACTCCTGGTGGCCCAAACCAGGGACACCCAGTGATATGTGCTAATAACTCAGCTGTAGTGGAAGCACAGAAAAACGTTGTTGTTATTATAATTTTTTTCAAGGCACTGACATTTCTGGAAAGCTCAAGTCGTGCAGCTTCATAGGATGTGCGTTACATCTCTCCGAGATGTACACTTGCTGCGCTATCAAACCGAGAAGAAGAAGAGTGAATCTGAACACACTTTGCATCCAATCGGATTTTAAGTGTTAAAGCTCGTTAAACATTTTAAAAACCTCAAGCTCTCCTATTTATACAGGAAAACAACACAAGAAGCAAAGACTCACATCGTCCTCATTCTCATTCTTGACCTTGTGTCTGGGGTCTTCCATCTCTGATCGGACTCTGCAACACAGTACACAACCTAGTACACAACCCAGTACACAACCTAGTACACAACCCAGTACACAACCCAGTACACAACACAGTACAGTGCAACCAGGTCTCGAAGTCAAACTGCACTTTGTCGACTGGCGGACGGCTAGTGTGTCTGCACCGACTCACTTCTTGAGCTCTTCTTCGAGTTCTTTGTTCTTCTCCTCCAGTTTGGTTTTGGCCTGAGTGACAGCGTCCAGCTCTCCTCGCAGAACCTCCTTCTCACACGACAGCTCGTCCACACGTGCTATCAGGTCGTTCTTCACCACATTCAGAGCGTTTCTGACACAGAACACAGATGAATGAGATCAAGCATCCTCAGCGGATACCGCTACCGAACACCAGGTGGCAGCACTGTCCTGTTTCTCAATAACGGAACTCATCATTAATAGTTCATTATCAATATGAATCTTTAGAAAGAAAGTGCAACAAGGAGTGGACCAAAATAGAAGCAACTCTTGGAAAAGGATTTTGACAGTGGAAACTTAATCCCAAGTACAAACACTGATACAGTGATATTGTGTTGAACAACAACCATGAATCATGTGTTGCTCTGAGGTTTACATTTTTAAGTAAATGAGGAAACTAACAGCTCCATAAACGCCACCTGCAGCCAAACAGAAGGTGAAATATTCCAAACACAGAGAGCATCAACAAAACATCAAGAACAAACACATACAGCACAAAAACAACAAAAAGACTAATGCAAGTATTTGGCACGCAACCGAACTGTTTACATACACACATGGGAAGAAAGGCCTCTTAAGGAGACATACAAAATACTAACTTGGTCTCCAGCAGCTGCGTGTTCTCGTGGATGAGATGTTCAACTTCCCGGCCCATACCTGAAAATGAACAGCCATATTATGAATTAAAAATAAGTCTCATCATCTGCTCCAGCATGAAAGGAATAAATACACATGTTGAAATTGGGTAATTCCACATTTCTTTGTTTCTATGCCTATTTTACACACTAACATAACTAACATCTGTCTTACCTAGAAAGTTGTAGTCTGACAGTCATGCAAAGGGTGATCAGAAACAGCTTCATGAGACTCTGTAAGTAAGTTAAATAGTCTAATTTGAACATTTCTACTCTACAGTAAGACTGTCTGTCACAACATTACTCTAATCTATACTGGACCTCCATCAGAAAAGTCACAGAGGGCATTGAAAATGTACACACATCAGGGACACTAATGAAGGCAACAAGGAGCTGCTAAAGAGCTCTGAGGGGGTAAATTCACTGATACACACCAGAAAAGTCGTCTGTAAAGCCCAACAGCCAAAGGAAAAGACAATTCAGAGAATACGAGAGGGAAATGAAATGGTTTGTAAAACGTAAAGACTGCGGGGCAATCAGAAGTCAGGAGGGAGTGAGGCTTCTCACCCAGCAGGTCAGCTCCTTCGTCCACGTCTCCTATGAGGTCGTTTCCTGCAGACGACAGCTCCTCAAACAGAGACTCGGTGTTGCGGTCGAACGCCAGATTCTCGATGCCACCTTTGGCTGGTGTGCTGGGTGGACGGGAGAAGCACAGGGAGGAAATGTAAGACAAGGACAGGGAGCAGAAGGAGGATTATCAGGATAAAGAAGGTTTGTTATTTCAATACTGCCATCAAATTGTATATTTTATTTGTGGCGACAGGAAAATCGGAATTAAAAATAGAGCAACACGTTGTGATGTGGACACGAGAAGTGGTGAGTATCTATGTTTTTCTTATAGTCAACAAATCCCACAAAAAGACAAAAATCATAGCCTTCAACAAGTATGTCTTCATAAATCTAATTCCTCTGGGTAAAAACTATAAAAACACATCGATGAGCCACACAAACACTTTAGTTTATTCTGACTCGGCTACAAATCCGCCATCTTGCCGCAAGAAACACTCACCAGAGCATGAAATGTGGATTAATACGCAACGTACAATAGTCCCCAACAAATGCACTACTTGTCCTGTGAATTTCCTCGGCTGCTTGAGGAAATTACAAAGTTACATGTTTCATTCTGGACTTTGGAAACAGCAGCTGACAAATCAATCTCATCATTCGCTCCATTCAGCAGCTGTTCAGGAGCATTAGATTGTATTTTTGTACCAACTTCATTAGGAACCAGTGGTGATGAGTCCTTAGACGGGATGGAGGAATCAGAAAGTACACGAACTGAAGAACAGCTGGTTTTGGTCTTTTTATCGGATTTGTTGACAGTCAGAAAACGATGGAATATTTCATTTCATGGTCTTCTATTTTGATAATTAGTGATAAATTTAAATCATTTCTCAAACTCAAATTACAAATAATCAAGTGTGAGAATTTGGAGCGTTTTCTTTGGTGTTTTATGATGCTAAATTGAGCATCTTTTGGTTTTAGATTGTTACTTGGACCAAAACTATTGACAGACATCATCTTGAGCTTTACAGAACCGTAACAAGCATTTTTGTGCAGTTTTCTCAGTTCACAGAAGAAAAAAAAAAGATTGTGCAGATGAACTAGTGGTGAAAGTAATTGTAGTCCTGTACCTTGTTCCTCTGCAGCCACCGAGCTCCATGTCCAGTTCAGGAGTGGACTCTATGATGGCCTGCACCTCGGACTTCTCCAGGGGGTCCGCTCCATCTAGTACAACCAGCACACATACAGTTATTGTTTTTGTAAGAGCAAAGGCAGTTGATGTTTAAATGGCACTTGTCCCATGGAGGTTTTAGTACAAGCAGGGAGCTGAAAGTGGACTGACCATCACTTTTGATTGGTGTAGTCACAGCCTCCTGACCCTGCTGTCCTTCCTGCACTACTGCTATGTTCTTACTGCTCTCCGGCTTCCCGCCGTTCCGGTCCAGGTTCTTGTTGTCTGAAGCGTCCCGTTCCCGTAGGGGCGTGTCCACAGACGCCATGGCAACATCAGAAGCGGACGTAGACAGCGGCGACTTCCCCCCGACACTGGACGCAGGACTCACGGCGTGATGAGGCGAGAGGGGCGCGGTGGACTGAGAGCTCCCGCCGCATGTAGCGGTGGGGTCGTTGGGTTTAGAGGCGCCACCCTGAGAGGACGCGGTGCTGTTGGATTTGGAGCCTCCATCTTGTAAAGAAGCAGGAGTTCCACTTTTGGAGACACTTCCCTGGTGGGTTGGCGTGCTGGACTTTGAGCCTCTGCGGTTCCCATGGGTCAATTCATCCTGAAGGTGAAGGAGGAAGAGGGGAGCGAGTCAGGAGACACAGAGGACAGCAACAGATAAAACTAGGATCACCAGGAAGTGAGCGTTACTTGTAACGTATACTGGAGGTTTTATATTTTCAACTTCACTCATTTTCAGCTGTAAAAATAGGTTACATGCAAAACAAACGCAAACAGCTGGGTGAAAAAAAACAACAACAAAAAACACATCACGCCATTAACAACTTAAACTATTTATTTTTTTAAATAAATGTAATTTTATTTGTTGTGTTCAAAAGGTTTCACTTCACCATGCAGCTCAACTTCACATAAATGCAACACAACCCAAAATCCAACATGCATCCTGGGCCTAAAACTCAGTGAAGACAGCTGCTTATATTTGGTCTCAACTCGGGTCGTCTGGTATCATAAACTGAGGTCCATGTGGTCTCATAACTATGTTCCTCTATGTAGCATCACGGTCCTTCAGGGAACTTCGTGAGTTGAAATGACAATATGGCTTTATTGCTATTTACTGGACTCTCCACCGTTAATGAGGTATATCGTCATGGTAACCTCTGACTGCTCGAGCGCACGTTAACTTCACAGGATGAGATCAAGTCTGCCAACAGCACGACCACGAGCCAATCAGATCAATGGAAACTCATTCCTACAGGATCCCAACAGGGACAAAAGAGCACAAGTTTATATAATAAAACTTGTTATTATGTTAGTTAAATGCAGAGGAAATCTTTTTTTTTATTAGTAATAAATTTGACAATTATGTCATTATGATTGTACTGTATATTTCTCCTCATTAAACAGAACTTTTTGCTGCCATAATTACACTGGGATGAGTAACCCCAGAGGAAACTCGGCCAGCTTCCTGATTAGTTATCATAATTTTGAGCTCAGAGAGGTCAGCTAACTCAAAGATCACTTCATGATGCCGGATCCTGAGACTGCGCCTCGTTACAAATCTGCTCCATTCTGGTAACGTGCAACACTTAAAACAATGTTTTAAATGCAGATAAACATTTCCTATGTTCAAATGAATCCTGATTTCAGTTTTCACACTGTTATGACAAACTATGACTGATAGTTTCATACTCCGAACTGAAAATACAAAGATGCCATGCATTTCACCGAAACGAGGTATTGTCAATATGTTAGCGTAATCTAATAAAATTACACATACAGTCAATTCTGCAACACAAACGTGACCAAACATAACATCACAGAACTCTGTTAGTCTGGTGGATGCTTGAAGGGCGGAGTTTCTCCATGAGAAACAGGTCTACCTGCTCCTGATCAGCCTCCTGGGAACTTTCACCTTCCTCTCTGACTGCAGAAAATAGATCCTTAAACTGAAGGATATTAAAGATGTGCTTATTAATTTCACACTATACGTTGATAAAGTAGAATGTTTTTTTTTTAATTATTATTATTTTTTAAATCAATCAAAGGAATCTTAAAAGCTCAAAAAAAAAAACCCGCGTCGTGTTAATTATCGTATAAATGAAGTTGCTTCTTATGGAGGGATGTTGCAGGACCTCAAATAAACCGGAAATTCTTATTTCTTATTAAAACTTATCTGCATTTTTCTAAGATAATAAAACAAAAGTGTGATAAAAAAAAAATCTGACCCCCATAAGCACACGAAGCAGCGATGCCCGTTTACGAAATCCTTCGGTGCACAAGGTGACCTGTTTGGCGACGGCTCTCTGTGTGTAAATTAATCAAAGTTGAGTTGACATTTACAGAACCACTCAAACACTCTTAGGTTCCAGCAGCTCTTAGCAGCCCGGAGTGGCGTCCACATTTTCCAGCCCCGCATTGTTTTGATCTGCTAACACCAGCAGCTTCAGTCCTATAAATAGCAACGTGCTGATGGAAAAGAATCAATCGGGACAATAACAAAGCATCCACACAGATCCCTCTGTCACCTTCAAACAGGGACTGCATCAAATATCACCACATGTTTGACCAGCAATACTGTGGGGATGACCACTGGTGCTTTGACTAAATATTTACACAAGTAATGTGGATATTATGATTAAGTGGTTAAAGGCAGCCAATAGAACAACTAGAAGAGTCTGGTAAGGTTAGAAAAATGACATCACTTTCATGTAATGATGAAACCTTTAAAACCAGGAAATGACAAACACTTCAAAGTCAAATCATGACATTACAATATGTCATGGCAATAATATGGACATGATAGGAATGACAAATAAATGAACCTTGAACCTCATCTCATCTCATATCCTGATATCAAAGTAATATCAATATACTGCTCAGCTCTACCTTGAAAAACACAAGCTGGGTGTTAAAACACTTAAATAACAGACTTCAAAGCTCTCAGACATTAAATGAGTTAATATTAGAGAATGAATCTTCCTCTATCCTGTTGTTCTCTCACATTTAATCCCTCTCTGAAGCCACCTCCTCCCCTCTCTGCACTGATGGCAGTATTTCCTTTCACATCGCCTGTCTACATGCTGGCGTCACCCTATTGTTGCTATAGTAGCACTGAGTGGCCAATTGGGGGGGAGCGTCCCTCCTCGACAGTTGCTCTTCCCTATTCATCCAGAAAACACACACACACACACACACACACACACACACACACACACACACACACACACACACACACACACACACACACACACACCTCTAAACATGGCGAGAGGGATGGGCTCACTACTCGTAAATCTTCTGAAAATGTCAAGTCAGAGGAAGCAACACAAAAGCGCTGTTGTGTAGCTGAACTGAGGGTAAAGTGTAAAACGGTGTGTGTGTGTGTGTGTGTGTGTGTGTGTGTGTGTGTGTGTGTAGAAGTTTGGTTAAGAAAAAAAAAAAAGATGCACTGAGTTACCTTTGTTGTAGTGCAGGACTGTGTGTGTGTGTGTGTGTGTGTGTGTGTGTGTGTGTGTGTGTGTGTGTGTGTGTGTGTGTGTGTGTGATGCTCAAAAGGAGTCCATGAATCATCAGACGATTCGACTGCCAGTTATGAAACAATCTAACAGCCGCAATAACCTGAATAAAAAAAGTTTGTCACCAAAAAGCCAACCCACTTCCACCCTCCGTCCATTTGACCCAGTCCCAGTGTAATAACTCCAAATGAATATGAATTGGATGTTCATTAATATTCATGATGGACCCTTGCTTACAGCATGGTTTCCAACAGCAACAATGTGAAGACACTGTGTCCTTTCCTCCCTCCCTTGAGGTTAAAGGCAGGCCCCCGAATGGTACCACTTCCCCTGCTTCCTGGGCTCCAAGCCACCCCGGCTCTCTCTCTTCTCTCTCTCTCACACACACACACACACACACACACACACACACACACACACACACACACCACACACCACACACACACACACACACACACGAAAGCACAAACTGCTAAAAAGTCTGGACGCACTGAACAATCCTTTCTCTCTGAATAGAAACGTACTCTCTCTTTGGTGTTTGCTGGCACTGACTGCTTGCATTTTGTTTCCACAAACTCTTTGAGATGAACGGGGGATGATGTCACCAGTCTGATCCGTGGGAAGCTTCGGCAACGTTACACTTTGTAACTGCTGGTGTGACGAGAAGTCTTAATCTTAAATGAATCAAGACTTCAAAGAAGGACCTGCAAGCATCGTACCTTGAGGCTGGTGTTGGACCGTGGGTGGCTGAGGTTGTTGAATCTCCAGGGTTCAGATGGGGTGTCCACGGGTTCCCTCTGGGGGTCGGGGGTCATACCGTCAGGCCCAGGGAGTTGGAATAGGCCCATGGAGATGGGACGCTCCTTCCTGAAGACAGAAAGAAACAGAGGGAGGGATGATTCAAAAGTAAAAAGAATAATTTTAAAGGAAAGTAACATGAAAGAGTCAGAGATTGGCCCGCTGGCCAAGTCACTCTGATGTAAGCAGAATATAAAAAAACAAGACTGAGGGCTCGCTGAGGTTTCAGCACAGCAGTGCTTTGAGCTAAATGCTAATGTTAGCATGCTAATATGCTCACAATAAAAAAAAATAGAGGGTATAATATTCACCATGTTCACCACCTTAGTTTAGCAGGTTAGAATTCATTAGATTAGATAATCAGCACCAAACAAAGTTATTAAGAAAGTAAGTAAGCAACATGTTCTTTATATAGCACCGTACAAAACCTGGCTTACAAAGTGCTTTACAAAAAATGAATGGTTAAAAGAACAAAGATATTAGAACAGGACACAACAGAACAATAAAAACCAAAGACAGATCTTTGGCTGTGACTTAAAACCCTCCAGAGAGGTTGGCGAGTTGACTCCCAGGGGGAACCACAGCCCCCTCATGTTTTCAGTCTCCCGCAAGTCCAACAGAGCTCATTCAGCGGACCTGAGGACCCTAGTTGGGCAAATGGGATTAATAGTTCACTAATATCCTCTTGGTCAGGACAATTCAAAGCCTCGTAGATGAGGAGTTTTGGACGAAATACAACCACTTAACAGAAATAAAGAGTTCAGTTCGGTGCAACACCAGATATGCCAACCCATTTCTGGAGCCTTTCAATCCTAATAGTTTTATAAATGGTGTCACAGGACGTAGCTCCATCTAGACGAAGGTCTGGCTGCATGGGCACATCATGGGCGACCCCCAGCAGAGCTGTCTTGGTGCTGTTTCTGAAAGAAGCCCGATTGGTATTCGTCAAATGTGTCTTTTTTTTCCAAGCAGTTCCAAAAGTTGCCAGCAGACCATCAAAATTTAAAAAAAAATAAAAAAGGTAGCATATAAATAGATCTAGGAACGTATGCAACGGTCTAGGTTTCTTTAGAAGGGGTTGAACTGTGGCCACATCAGGGTTCATTTGCTGGGCACCTTGAATATTCATCCCAAATTTAGTCTCAAACCATCCAGTAGTTGCAGAGATATTTTAGTCTGTCACATTTCCAGCCCGAAACTCAGGCTGCTGGCATTTTGTTCAGTAGCAAAGGAGGCCTTAAAACGAGAGAAGCAGTCGCACCCACATCACGGTGCAAGAACGCGTGATTTATCGTGAGCAATAAGGAGTGCAGTATATCGGATTCTATGTTCTCATTACTTTCACTGCTCTCGCCCTCCTCTTCCATGTTGTGATGAAGTTCCTACAGAGAACGTGACAGAAGGTAAAAGAGTTAATAATGTGGAGCGATGAGTTTAACAGCTTCTGTAGTTCACGAAGCACGAGGTCACTCACATAATTAATCCTATATTAAATGTGCTTTTGCGAAACTAAATGGATATTAACAGTCCATTCTCCAGAGCAGTGGAAGCAGATGAGCCAAATATAATCCGTCAAACAAAACAAACTGTGTGACGAGACTGAGAGGAGACTTCACAGAGAGGTTCGGTAGTAAAGACTCCGGTTGCACTAGCGTGGGAGGAGATTTAAAGCCTCATAAACTCCTTCACAAAAACCCATTTGTATCCGTCTCCATGATGGAGATGCATTTTGTGTTATTAGAAGCAGGTCAGCTGAAGGACTTCACACAGAGGCTGGAACACGTCAGCAAAAACAAGCGATTATTATCTTTAGCTTCAGAGCTGAAACTCGGCTCGCTCATTGTGGCGTGATCGTGTTCACATACAAACTTTAACAAGAACTGGAACTACCGAATGAGCGATAACATCAACAATATCCAGTAACACGGGTACAAATTGGTGGCTGAGTGGTCGGTTCAAGAAGATGCTTGGTTTGAACACCTTGGTCGTTCCAGGTTGTATCTGCGTGGAGTTTGTATGTTCTTCCTGTGTTTGCGTGGGTTTCCTCGTATGTTAATAACATACCTATGGAGTTAATACTCTCTTCAGGAGCACTGGACAAAAACAACCGGAGCTGAAGTGTAGTTCCTCGTGTGTCTGTGTGCGTAGGATGGGTCAAAATGCAAAATTCAGAGGATCAGTTTTCCCACAGGGATCAATAGAGTATAAAAACACACACACACACACACACACACACTGCACCCTCCACTGCATCAGAGCAAATGCACACCAGCAGCTTTTCTCACTCCAGCGACCAGGTATGAAAACAAACTCCTGTACAGTGAGCAGAACAATGGCTGCCATTAGAGCAGCTGGCGAGCAGGGATGAAAAGCAGCCGGCCCAAAAAAAACAATGGACACACTACCATATTGAGAAGAGGAGGTCACATGCGGGCCACTGATGGTGACCACCACTGCCTTTTGTCTTTTGAACTGAGCAGTGAGGAAAGGGGGAAAAAAAAAAAAAAAAAAAAAAAAAAAAAATCGCATGCCGAGTTTACAGGCACCAGTTTTACTTTAAAAAGATCTTTACCAAACTATGAGAAAACTCCTAAACAACCATAAACGGTGGCGAGATTGAAATATCGAAGAGGATGTAGTCAAGATTTGATTCATGCTACTTGTACCTCTCTCTCTCTCTCTCTCTCTCTCTCTCTCGACCTACTTTTAGTGTGCAGTCTCATAGTGTCCAACTATAACACACCCACATGGCAGCAACACTGCGACTGCATGGCCACAAACTGGTTAAAGCTACAAAGATTACAGCAGGGAAGATCAATTCAGATACACACCTACGCACTAACATTACACACACACAAACACACACACACGGGTTGTACCTGCTGGGTCTGGGTAGGGAGGGTAAGGAAGGCAGGGCAGGTAAGCCTCCGGTAGAGACAGAGTAGTGAACCAGCAGCAGCACAGACAGAGACACCAGCACAGCAGAGTTGATGACCACCGCTCCCCCGACAAAGCCAAAAACAAACAGCAGCATACACCCGGGGCTCATGGCCCCCCCAGATCCTGGCCCAGTGCCTCACTGGGGACCAGGAGGTTGGGGGGCACAGGCGATGACAGCAGGGTGGTGGGGGGCACCAAATTCACTACTGGAGGTACATGAACAGCAGAGGTGCAGATGTCGGAGATGATGTTGTCTCCTTCGGAGCAGGTCTCAGGCAGAACAACGTGTCAGCAGCAGTAATCCTGCCGGCTTCAGCAGCAGTGACCGATGACAGCAGAGCGGTCGATCGTCCACAGAGCAGCAGCAGCTCTCCTCCACGGAGCTCCTCCGCCAGGTGATCACTTCTCCTTCCTCCTTCTCTCTTCCTATCCTCTGCCGAGATGCGACACGGCTGCCGCTGTGCAGTCTAGAACTCTCCGACGCTCTCCCCCTCTCGCTGTGATCGCACCCAGCACCCCTCCCTCGCTGCCTCTCTCTCCATCTCCCTCTCTCTTTTGGATGCTGAGGCAGCTCGTTCCATATGCCTCTTCTCGGGCTGCAGCTTATTGGCTGCAGCATGGGGAGACTGAGCAGAGCAAAGTGTGTGTGTGTGTGTGTGTGTGTGTGTGTGTGTGTGTGTGTGTGTGTGTGTGAACTGAAGGCATGGTGGGGGGTCCAGGGAATAAAGGGGGTTAAGCGGGTGCAGAGAACTCGTCCAGTGTTCATTGAAATGTGAATGTATTAGTACATGTTGAAACTTTCTACAAATCACAGGCATGTGACGTGAAAAAGGAAAAACGGCTTCCTGTCGCAAATCGCAGCCAAGTTACACAAGAAGCTGAATGCGTGTGATCACGGTAGGCTGTTTGAGCCCAAGACTCCCGGACCATCTAAGAGCTGTTGGATGTTCATAACATAAGCATAAGAAATTGTATTTTCTTGATTCCTGTTGTTCTGGGTTTTGTACCCTCATGGTTGAAATGCACTTACTGTAAGTCGCTTTGGATAAAAGCGTCAGCTAAATGAAGTGTAATGTAATGTGATGTTCCCTTTCTTTGGCAACAAGACTCTACCGCCACGCCAGCAGCTCTGTGTCGGCTGTACTTGAACTAAATGCTAACATTAGTCAGCTAACACACTGATGTTTCTCAGGTTTAAAGACCTGTTCATTATTTGAAACTAACAGGAATGCCATTTGTTTTGCAGGAATTTGGCCACATTTTTAAGTACTGTTCAAGTACAACTTTGACCTGACAGTCAAACCATAAACTTAAGCGGGCGAGAGGCCTCTTATTTACAAGAGCAGAACTCAACTATCAGAGCAGAGTTAATGTGAGAGCTCGTATGACCTCCAGCACTCGACAAGCAGACACGGATGTGGTGCTACTTAGTTTTATCCACGCAGGTGTCATTCTTTGCCTTTCTTTATGTCTTGTGTCTATAGCTGGCAGCTGTTGGTTGTTGAGTGGCAGTTAATATCTGAAATAATATAATTCAACCATGAGCATGTTTTATCGCACTCCTGACAAACTTTAGTTTTTGCTCGTAGTTAAAGTGAAGAATCGAAGATTTCTTTTACGCGCACGGAAGCTTTATCTCTTTTCAATTTTGTTAAACCTCTCGGAAAAATATGACGCCCCTTTAGATCTGCTTAAAGCTGTCCCTCCTCACAAACTGTCTGTGTGGCACGGGTCCCGAGTGAAGACACAGGAAGTTGCGGCATTCAGACGACCATAACTTTATCATCTGCGTTCACAGGGCTGATCCTGCTGATGCAAAGCTGACAAAAACATGAAATATGCATGTGGAAGACTAAGTGAGATAAATGGGCCAAACAGAGCCTTGTGACCATCCCACTGTATTTAGCACTAAGCGGTAACCAACAGTGACGTCACCCGTCGGTTTGTGAACAGCCGTTATGAAGCCTCGAGTTCGGATTTCGGCCGTCGCCATGTTGCTAGTTCAGAGCTGTTTCGGAGCCAGGAGTGACCGTATTTGGACGAGCTGGGGGGGAGCGAGCGCTGGATCTGACTCCATCTGATTGGAAACCTGGCGATACTACATCCCGCCCACCGATAGCCGTAACCTGACTGCACCACAGGCCCGTCAATCAAACAGACACGCCCCCAAAAACAGTTTGTTTTTTTTTTTGTTGTTGTTTTTTTTTAAGCTTATTTTATAATTAATGACTGATTATTTTCAGATGGACAGAAAACTAATAAGAAGGAGTGACTTTAGTTAGTAAAACCAAAATAATTCGTGGAGAAATTTTCTTGACTTCGCATTTTATTACAGAAGTTGAACAGGAGTCTATGGAGCCAGAGGCTTTTTGGAGCCGACCTCTAGTGGCACTCGGTGGTATTGCAGTTTAAGGCACTTCCGCATCGGCCTCATTTTTTCAGACCCGGATGCTACGTCCACTTCTATATACAGTCTGTGTTTGGTAACAGTAAGCACTGCACCTCAGCAGAAACAAAGCATCTCCACTATGGAGTGTGGTTAGTTTCATCCTGTGAGGGCGGACCGTAATACGGATCCACCAAAACACAGAACAACAATGACTCAACAGGGTGATGACATAATGTTGTAACATACAACCGACATAAACCTAGTGATAATGGAATATGATGTGAACCCGGGAGGTCCTCTGACCTCCTGTCTCCCTGCAGCATGATGCTCAGTCGTAATCTGCTCTGCAGATGAGCAAAGGGGCGCAAATCTCCTCTTTCCATCGAAGCAGATTAGTTTGACAGCAGCCAAACTACGGTCCCGATTTACACAACATCGCCAGCATCCTCGATCTGTCCCGCTGCGCTGCAGCGTCAGTCCGTCCCGCTGCTTCTCTTGACAGCATGTCTCCTCTGATTAGCATTTCATGTCAAAATAGTCTCATAATGTTCATCTACAAACACCCGAGATCTTCATGTTGTACAGGGCTACTTTTTTTTTTTTTTTTTTTTTTTTTTTGCATATTACTGAAGTTCCTCTCCTTTTCTTTCATTCCTTGTTTCTCTGCTGAAACAGGTTCTCTGACCTACTTCTGCATGTCGCCTGTGGAGAGGATGTACTGTATGCGTAGGAGTAGAGCTGCTCCACTACAGGGGAGGGGGGTAGGTGGGGGTGGGGGGGGCAGACCTGGAGAATCACATGAAACACTGCAAGTGTCCATCTTCTCCAGTCTTGAAATTTATAGAGCAAGAAATTGTCCCAATGAAAGGGTGATGGTGATGACATCACTGACAGGTGTCTACAATACAGGACAAAATATGGAAACCAATTCTTTAAGAAAATAAAAGTGTCAAAAGAAAAACACACAAACAAGAGTCTCCAACCTTTTTTCCTCCGAGAGCTACTTTGACAAAATCATAATCAGGTGTCTGAAAGCTACTCATGTTTAGTAACATTTATTCACATAGCTGAGCTCCACCCAAACCAGCTGAATAAGCTTCTTTGAAGGGAACAATCACAAAATGATTCTCAACACACACATTTTCTATCACAACAGCTTAAATTGAACAGCATGTGCACACTTTTAATTTGAAAAGTCGCAGAATTCAGCTGAACAGCAGAGTAACTTTGATCCATCACTCAGTGACAGACACTCGCTTTATAGCTCTGGTCCCACTGTAGCGGTCCAGCCAAACAAATCTATGTATGCTATCTACCTAATTTGAGCACCCTTTTCTTTATAGCTGGTTGTGAGAGTCTCTGCTGCTTTTATGTCCTCTGATCTCTGTGTGTTTCATGAAGGACGGCGCTCAACCCTGCCTGTCCTCCCTTCGTTACACTGACACATCGCGGAGCAGTGACAGGTGAGAGAGTAACAGAGAGCGAGAGGAGATTGTCCACTCGTTGATGGATCCATGGTGGCGTTGTTCTCTGGTACAGGTTCAAAAAAGAAAAAAAAAAGACCACTATTATACGCGGGTTGCCGTCACTGTACCGGGACGGCCCGTCCAAACATGTCCATGTGGGGGAAACACTGCATTTTGTTTGATCCCTCAGCGAACTACTCAGAAAAGGGTAACAAACTATCGGTAGCTCGCAAGCAACACGTCGGAGAACCCTGTTATATATTTAATAGTCCGAATTTTCTCTGCTGGGATTGTAAAGTTCCAAGGTCCAAGAGCACTGACGGGATTTAGCAAAAGAGATCATATTTCTCCAGTTTTAGCTTCTCTTCACTGGCTTCCTGTGAAATCAAGAATATAATTTAAAATTCTCTTGATGACTTACAAAGCCCTACATGACCAGGCTCCATCATATCTTAGAGATCTTACAGAACCATATAATCCTAGCAGAGCACTTCTCTCTCAGTACGCTGGTCTGCCTGTGGAACCAGCTCCCAGTTTGTGTTGGAGGGGCAGAAACCCTCTCTAGCTTTAAGATTAGACTCAAAACGTTCCTTTTTGATAAAGCCTATAGTTAGGGCTGGCTCAGGTAGACCTGAACCAACCCTTAGTTATGCTGTTATAGGCCGAGGCTGCTGGGCGACCTCGTTACATGCTGAGCTTCTTTTCTTTCCTCCTACTCTTTAACTGACTCATACCTCACCATCTTTTTCTCTCACATAGTTTCCTCTTATTGTCTGTTGTCTCCATTCAGTTCCCTCGCTCATGTGGTTTCTGTACTTTCTTTTGCAGATGTCCCATCATGGAGCTGCATGTCTCTGTCCTGCGTTTGTCTTCTCCACCAGCAGTTCTTCTCTTCTATCTCTATGCTGTCCTTTTCTCTCTCTGCTCTCCTCTCACCCCAACCGGTCGAGGTAGATGGCCGTCCACCCCTGAGCCTGGTTCTGTCGGAGGTTTCTTCCTGTTAAGAGGGAGTTTTTCTTCCCTCTGTTGGAGGTTTTTCTCCCTTAAAGAGGAGGGGTTTTTTCCCTCCTAGCTTATGTGGGAATTGTTGAATTGTTGGGTTTCTCTGTATAATATTGTAAAGTCTTGCTGTAAGGACTTTAATGTGTTAAGTGCCATGAAATAACCTGTGTTGTGATTTGGCGCTATATAAATAAAGTTGAATTGAATTAAAGTTTATTCTAAAGAAAATGTATACATCGGTTATTTCAGAAACGGCCTTGGCTCAAAGTCTGTGAGAATCTTCTACGTTGCTGTGAAGGTCGACGACCTGAAGAAACAGGCTCCACTGATTGGCAATCAGAAACTGGTGAGTAAGAGGCTGATCTTCTGTAGACATCAACCATACTCGGTTATAACCGTTTCTATAGTACTCATAATATCATAAGAATCCGGTGAACTACGTTGAACTGAGAATGAACCAGAACAATATGTGTGGATGTCTGACCGTGCTCTGGCTGAAGTGCCCGTATCCGAGGGCTCCGCCGCCATCAATGCATGTTGGTGTTTGGTCCGCTCCAGGTGTTCCATGTAGCTGTGGATCATCTGGAAGTTACGCAACACAGACAAATCAGAGAATTAGCACTGTTTTACTCACTGATGAAGGGCTGCTAATTAGAGCCAGAAATGGTGGAGGTTACTCCCATCAACTTGAATAGTCATCGGTGTGTCCACACACAGCTGTGACAGTCAGGTTCACAGAAAATGATGTAAATGCAGCAGCAGTGTGTAGCGGACAGCTTTCATCTTGTCTATTCAGCGGGATTCAGATCAGCAGTTGGCTGCTGAAGCCCGAGAGGTTTGTTTGGACACCGAGGCATCTGTTAGTGATCCATGATGGATAACAGACTCAGCATGAACTAATTCATGTCCAGATCCTTCGTGTTTTAATCATCTTCACTCGGCCTCTCGTCTGCTTCATCCAATTCAGCTTTGTTTTTTCTATCACTTAGGAGGTCAGCTACACATCTTATTGTCCATTTACTCAAGCTTTTATTATCGTTACGCTTTCTTCATGGTCTACACTGAAAACAGAATATTTCTCAACTTCTGGATTAAGTCAGGTGGCAACCAATGATTGATTAATTCATAAATTCAACATTTTGTTTCATTCATTCCTTGTGTATTTTGTATATTTGCAAAGCTTATCAAGAGATGTATGTGTTCACAGGCTCAGTAGGTTTCTCCCAGGTTGACACTTCATTCATATACGCATACATGTATGGATGTCCTGAGAATCTATATTAAGGCCAATCAGAACATATTTTAAAGGATAAATACTGGCTCAATAAAAAAATCTGATCCCGTCTTTCCTGCACTCTGTTGTGATTTGTCCATTTCAGCCAGCAGGCAGTGCACAGTGCTGCTCTCCTTTACCACAGCCATGCTCTATAATATGAGCATATTCATTCATATCATATTACTAACTTAAGCACATGGCTACACCAGGTATGTTAATGTGTCCCATACACTTGTATCTGACATATAAGTAGATGCAACTATGAGTTCAGACTTGATACGAACAGAAGACTAATATTAAAAAACTCTGATCAGGATCAGCACCAAAAAACCTGATCTGGACATCCCTACATGTGGCGTTGAATCTGAATCATGTCTGTCATGTAAAGAAGTCTGAAGGAAATATCATTACTGGTTATTGGGTTGTGAAAAAAAGGTCATTGTACATAAGTACAACAAGGACATATGGAAACATGTCATTACATACTTTAAACAGGTGGCAGGCCAGCCTACCTCAGTGTGTCTCTGGTGAAGGGCATTGTACTCCTTCTTGAGCTCTGCTTCTCTCTCCTCCAACCTGCTAACTGGAAGACAAAAAGAAAGAGAGACATGACATTAGACGAAGATTTACAACAAGTTTGTCTGAAAATACCATTATGTAGTTGTTCTGAATAAAAAATAAAAAAAAATTTAAAAAAATATTATTTCATGAACTGAACATGGATCAGACAATTTGTTGTGAAGTCAGTGGGAAATCCAGGACTTTTATATTGAGTATATTCAGTCTGGAGAATGAGGAGCTACTTGCTGCAATAACATCTCAGAGCCAGAAGAGGGCCACCAAGCATCAAGAAAACCTCCTGAACTCCACCTGAATGGAGAGCTAGTGTTTCAAAACTGGAGTGACTGAGTCATGGAAGAAACTCATGTTTTTTATTTTTAGTAAAAAACCGTAATTCAAAATGACGAAAAGATGATGTGATGAACATTGCAGCTCTGTTTTTTTTTACGACCTTCTGAAACTGATTTCTTTCATAAAACCTCATGTAGCCACAAGAGAAAGAATAGAAACAACCCTATTTTACATTATAGTTCAAAAACTAAAGTGAGAAAAACGACACCATTTAATACCAAAAGGAGTGAAAAGATACCCGAGTTTTAAAAGATCAAAGTGTCATCGTTCTCAGTTAAAGAGCACAACTTACTGACTCCAGTGTTTGTGGCTCTCAGCTGCTTATTTGTAGGCAAAACAGTCAGACAGTTGTTGAGCGTGCTATTGTGATGCCAGCCTCTAAACACCCTCTAAACGACGGACACTCAGAGAGCCGATGATGCTCATCCACAGCAGCCTCCATCCTCCATCCTTCATGCTTTGCGGCGCAGGTTTAAAGTCCCGAACAGCAGATGTTCCTCAACGCTCCAGTTAAGAAGAATGAAGAGCAGCAGCTCTGACAGCAGCTGTATATTGTGATGGAAACTGTGGTTTTGAGAAGGAAGCGGAGGTGAAATAGTGGAGCAGAAATAACTCGGGTCTGATACAGAGGTGTGAAGAGAAAAATGAAGTGATCCCAAAAGAAAAGCCCCGCATGCAAAGTCTGAACATCTCCTTCTGAAAGAATGAATATCATCGCCGGGTATCTGAAACGATACTTAAAGTACTGAGTGAAGTAGCGGTTCTGGGAGCCGTGTTGATATCTGGCCGACATTAAATCAATCACAGTTTAGTGGTGAATCAGTGAGACGATAACGAAGTGAGTTTCTGTCCATCCAGGGTTGCAAAGGCTCAACAACGTCCCTACTTTTTAAAAGAGACTCAGAAGTGTTAATGTGGACGGATCTGTGCTGACCTTGTTTTACAAGAGTTCAAGTGTTGGGGAGGGGCAACTCGTTGCCAGGACAACCTGGAAACCAATGTGCAACATTACTTGCATGGCAGACCAATACACTGGCTTTAGCTGGGAGGATCGTAGCGGCTCCACTGCACCCTCCAAGGTCTTAATACACACTCCTGTCTTCAGGGCGAATGTCCAACATGATCAGGAGGACAAAAGGAGACGTCACATCCTTTG
Organism: Embiotoca jacksoni; assembly: GCF_022577435.1. NCBI lineage: Eukaryota > Metazoa > Chordata > Actinopteri > Embiotocidae > Embiotoca > Embiotoca jacksoni. The sequence goes on along the minus strand of NW_027185341.1, from coordinate 10,145,961 downwards.
TCCCACACAGCATTTAACGTCACACTATTTCAATTTAGCGATTACCCATAAAATACTTTTATTATGTTGTTTTATGACGTTGTTTGTCTTATGTTACGTTGTCTTGCCGAAAGGTTTCTTTAATTCATTCATTAAGCTTGTACAATACAATCCAGCAACACGGATTGCAAACAAACAAATAAATAAAACATGACACGTACTGAATTACATCGACAATAAAGGCCAAATAACATTAAGAATTAAGAGAGACAGCGGTGAAATAAGAGCTCAGCATTGTGGCTGCAGTCATCAAAGTATGCTGATGTTTTATGAACTTGGACTCCAGGTGTTTTCCAGTGACACACACACACACACACACACACACACACACAGCCGTGATCCGAGTCACACTGCTGCCAGTTCAGTTCATAAACAATCACAAACAAAAGAAGGCTTGTAAAAAAAGAAAATCACACAAACAGAAAAAGAGGAGGAAGCGTCACGGTGAAAGAAACAAAAAGACAATTTTTACTGGGAATTCTTCGTTCCCCCCCCCCCCGAGCAAGAAAGAGGCGTATGTGACGATACCGTGGTGGAACAAACGAGCAGTCACACGCGCCGTCAACGGTGCAGTCATGCACACATCATGAGGGTTTTCTTCCCGAGAAGCCCTGGAACGACTCGCCACGCTCCGAGCGCTCTCCTTTACATGGAAACAGAGCTTTCCTACTTCACTAACAGCTGCAACGGGCGCTCATACTTCCCATGTATATTTAAAGCGTGGAGCAGTTCTTATTATCTCAAAACACACGTTAATGTTTCTTTAAAAAACTAAAAACTTAAGAGGCAGGTCAGGTCTGACCAGTCAAACTCTCCTGACTTTACCATGTTTATTCTATTAGAGCTCATTCACTTGGCAGGCGAACACGTACAGTAGCTTCCTAATGGCCTTTATTCTTTATTCAGCGGGGACACGGGAGTCCATCTGTCCTCCGGCACATCAGGCTAACAGTCACAAGACCTGCAGACTGTCAACGCTGCTCTCAGGGTATATGGCCTTCGCGCAAGTGTGTGTGTGTGTGTGTGTGTGTGTGTACACATGTTAGGACTCTAAAGCCGGCGATATACTTGCTTTAAACTACACGTAGCCATGACGACCGCCTGATGTACCCCATGACTGTCCTCAGAAATTAACGCAATGCGTGCGCAAGATGCATGATACAAATGAGCGGTAAGGGTGCCCCCCCCCCCCCACACACACACACACCCCGCCCCCCAGGTGTCAACATGTTTATTGTTCACAACAGGCGGATCGGGATGTTCTCATGGTATCGTTGTTTCACTGGTGCGCCCTCTGGTGGAGTCCTCCAGTAACACACGTAGTACAGAGTCAAGTCTCTGAACAAATACGTTCACGACGCAGACGGTTGCCAACGAGAACGCGTCGACAGCAGGTATATCTCCGGCTTTACTGGTGTAGAGCAGGAATATGAACAGAGTCGTGTTGTTTTAAATCTCACACTGATGTTCTGCACTGACAGGAAATGACCTCATCATGTGAACACATCACCCGCCACAATATCTGCAGCTTTAATTATTTTACACAGAAATTAATGTGTTTTTGTTCCCTCCGTTTAACAAACTCAATAAACGCACTGATTCTTCTGTCCATCAGTGAAAAATAAACACTTTCATGTTCAGGAACAGCTGCAGCTTCCTCAGACGCCTTAATGTAAAAATTATTTACGCCGGTGGCCCCGCCCCCTTCCTCCACAGAGCCAAGATGGCGCCAGTGTCCAGAGTTTCACACTTCTTATTTGGTCAGGTTTTAAGTGCATCATCCGGGTACTTGTAGTTCACGACATGTTTCTGTACTTGACGGCGTGAAACGCACTCGTACAATAAAAAGTGTTCGCAATTACGCCATTTAGAACAAAGCATTAAGACTTTCCAACAATAGAGCCGTCACAGTAAAACCAGTGCAGGTGAAAGAGTGGAGACTTACTCTGGTCTGCATAGTTTTTAGTTTTCAGCTCTAGTTGTCGCGTGTGCGACTCCAACGTCACCAGTCGGACCTGGAGATCCTTCTTCTCGCCGTCCTGGGAGTCTTCCAAGGCAATGTACCTCTGCAGAGGAAGACAGCGGAAACACACATTTACTATCTGACACGGTGAACTCCCTCCGACGGGCTGATGATTTGTTTATGACAGAACCGGGTGGTGGTGGTGGGGGAGGGGGGCGGAGGGGGTGGGGGCAGAAAGGTCACGCGTGCATGCGAGCGGTCGGTTTGTCTCAGCTCAGCTCTCACAGCCGTCACCGTGTAGAACAGGAGTGTGTAATGAAACAGAGGCGGTAGTGAAACGGGAGACGATGAAGGACTAAATCTTTCATTGCCAGCGGAGAGCAGAGCGAACAGTAGCCGTCATTATGAAAGCGGTCCGACATCTCTGCACAACAGGTGCACCGCGACAACTTCCTCAAGGAAAAGGAGCACTAGACGAGCCTTTGTGTTCGTCTGTGCGCGCGCACACACACACACACACACACACACACACACACACACACACACACACACACACACACACGTTTGTTTTCCATCAGCGTGAGGACACTCGTTGACGTGTTGCGTCCCCTCGTCCTCTACCATCACAACAACGTGTCCACACAAACACACTCGGTTCCCGGAGGACGTGAGCAACAGTTGATCTCAGCGGCAAGGTTTTTTTTTTTTTTTATTCTTCACAGATGAGTGCTTCTCTCAGGGGATCCTGGTCTAAGACCCGGACCGACTCAGCACTAACGTACACAAAGAGATTATTCTGATTAGAAATATGCTCCTTTGCGGCTCCCGGCAGTGTAACAGGAACAGAAGGAACACTTGTGGCGTCGAGCGGCTCCTCGGACGGCCTGCGGCCGCCGACCGCCACCTGATCCGATCCCTTCACTGCCGGTTCAACCGCCGCTCTCCGACGGCAGTGCACACTTTGTTGGTCAACAGATGAGGTGAAGTGAAACGTTAATTAGTTCTGGTGGGACAAAATTTCTCTGAAGCAGCAAAAAAAACAAAAAAAAACAAAACAGGTAAGGTGAAAAAAACAAAAAAAAAACACTATTTTATCAGGAATGCACTCAAAGTACAGCCTGAAAAATGAAGAGATGTTTGAAATTAGAGTGAGTTGCAGAACAACATACTGAGATGAAGAAGACCCGTTATAAAAACATGAAACTATACAGCAGATAACAGCTTCTATTAATATCACGGAGGCGACATGTTTATCAGCTGGCCTGTGTAGTAACTGTAGTACAGTCAACATGTGTACAGTTTTGACGTCCACATGTGAAATAGAGGTCAAATTATGACTTTTTGGTTTTGTAATGAATCTGACAGTTGTTTACTCGTTTAATTGATTTATCATTAGGCCCTTCAAATGTCAGAAAATAGTGACTGAAACACTTACAAAGCAGCGCTTCAACATAAATGCTAACGCTAACATGCTGTTGTTCTGGAGGTACATTTGTTAAACGGCTTCAGTTTAGAAACTTTGACCAAATTATGACACGAGAGGAAAAGTCGGAGGCGCAAATAAGCGATTCCAACCTGACTTCATCCCGAGAGGGACGTTCATCAGTTTACTGAAATCTATCAGCAATCCGTCGATGAGGTGACGAGATATTTCAAACCACGAGTGTGAAGCTAATGGTGTCAGTACACAGCCAGAGGATCCCCAGACTCATCTGGCTTCATCCTCTGGGGACCATGAATGATTAATTGGTGAGATATTTCAGTCTTCACCAGAGGGGATGGAAACGGTCTATTAATAGACCGTATCATCCCGAGTCACACCGACAACATGGATTAAAACCTCCAGTTATTCTTTTCAATCCGTTGTGTTCTACGAGGTCGCGCTGCAGTCTGTTACAACACCGATCCTCCTGCAGACTCCCGTCCTGCAGACTCCCGTCCTGCAGACTCCCGTCCTGCAAGCTGCTGGAAACTCCTGCATATAAACGGTGTTGTTCTGCAGAAAACCAACAACCCTGGCTGAACAAAGACTCCAAATATCCTTTCCATCCATAAAGCTCTCTGCGTGTTAATATTTCCTGATTCGATTCATCTTCTGCAACAGGAAAATTCATTTGTCAGCAGAATGATCCATAATGAAACTTGTCATTAATCGCATTCCTACTGAAATATACTGGGAAGTAAAACGCTGAGTAAGTTTAACAGCAACAGAACTTCATGACATGAAAGGATGGAAAATCACACGTCTAAAGTCCAAGTGACCGTTCAAATGAATAAAAGGTGCTCCACTGTGAACCAGAAGACATTTACATGACCGCTCAAACTGTTTTGACGGTTCTTGCCTGGAGGAAGACGAGTTATTGTTGCCCTCTTGTTTGCTTGGATTGTTTTCTGTTCCTCAGCAGATCAGCTGAGTCAGGTGTCTGAATCATGCAACCTTGTGATGCTCTCTGTGGATCGGAGGCCCGCGGCCACGTTATCCACCGAGAGATGAGGGTCACCTGAGCAGCTTCTTCTTTATACACAAATCTGTTTCTTCAAGACACCTTTGTGAACTTGTTTTCAATTCTTTTTTTTTTTAAACAATTCAGTTATTGATGTACTTTCTTGGCCTGTGGGCTTAAACTATTTCAGGGTAGAGCACCTGATTTGGGATCAATAATCTGATTGTCCTCTTTTTTTAAGCGGAATCCAAGTAAAACAAAGTCAGCACATTTTGAAGTATTACAAAATTGTGGTTAGTTTGTGTGAATGGCTGCAAAATGCACTCTATTATTTAAAACTCGTGGTTGAGCAACCTGCAGACGGCCCGGTGGGGTCGTAGAGCATCTTAACAACTCAAGTGTGGGTCGTAAGGCAGCTTGTTTTCTATGTAAATCTACTAAGAGCATTAACACAGCACCGGGCCACACTACAGGAGGCGACAGTGTAATCTGCAAATGTACAAAACTGTAACAGACGATGTAAATAAGGGACGAGGTTTTTGAATTGTTTAAAAACTCTCCTTCTGTCCCTCCTCACAGTTTCAACAATGAACTGCAATAAGTGCACTTCTCAGACGGAGCGTCTGTATGGACGACACGCCGACACTCCTCCACACATTCATGAGAAACAACACCAGCCTGCTCCTCATATGACCGACGGGAGGATTGTTCATGACAACGCTGCAGAGAAGAAGTGTTCCAGCGTTTTAACGTGCACGCTCCCCCCCCCCCGGTGCATATATAATGATCTCTTTGTCCCCGAGCGCCAACACACACACACACACACATACACACACACACACACACACACACACACAGGGCTCCACTGTATTGGCACTCAATTGACAAGAGACTGAAATCAGCTCCTTTTAGTGTTTTTTGGCTGCAGGCTGCTGCTGGGACGTTTAGGGGAGCGTGTGCATGGGTGTGTGTGTGTGTGTGTGTGTGTGTGTGTGTGTGTGTGTGTGTGTGTGTGTGTGTGTGGTGCTGTGGACACTGGCCTCAATAACTGACTGCAGAGCTGCTGCAGGAGTCCAGCAGGACAACAGCGTTACAAATGTCCTGATGAAATGATTCTTGATAGTTTGGTTTATGAACAAAGTTCACGTTGATACTCCGATGCTAAATGAATCACACGTGTTACTATTCTTCTTGAGGACAACATGAAGGTGTAAAGACAGTTTACTCCAAACTGTCAACGTCGCAGCGGTTATATAAGAGTTCACCAAAGTCAGTCGGCTGCATCTTAAGAGACCTTGAATGTCTCTAAATCTGCAATTCTCCAGAAGATGTGGTAATATTTCACCGGATGAGTGAAAGAGGGGATCATCAACTTCAGGAGGTTCTTCCTCCAAACACAAAACATATTTGTACCAGACCTCCAGTGAATCCTGGTGGTGGCGCTGGAAGAAATACCACATGATCGGCGGAAGGAAGGAAGGAAGGAAGGAAGGACGGAAGGAAGGAAGGAAAGAACTAAACACTGAAGGAAGGAACTAAACACTGAAGGAAGGAACTAAACACTGAAGGAAGGAACTAAACACTGAAAGAACTAAACACTGAAGAAACTAAACACTGAAGAGCAACACTGGTGGGGCCGACTGCAAAAAACCTGCAGCTGCAACAGACTCCCTTTCAAAAGGCATCAGCTTCTCATAAAATAGAAAGTGATTCTTTTTTTAATATATATATATATATATACAAGTAATGGTATCATCAGCTAAATCCACTTCTGATCAGTGCCCTGCTGGTCTTTATGCAAATTATTCCTAATTATGTGGATATTAGAAGTCAAGCAGATGTTTGGGATTGAACCGGCTTTCATCGACAAGCCTGGAGCTCAGTCAGGTTTTCCAGTGTCGGTGGATGATGTCATTCAATTCAGCCAATGGGTGTTTTCTCCATGTGAAGGGTGTCTCTGGTGTGACGGGTCCTTCAGAGGAGACCAGACTCCTTCATGCATTCGGAGAACACGCAATGAAACAATCAGGCAGGTGTGCATCATTATTCTTCACCAGGAATAGTTTTATCGCCATATTATATTCTAGGAGTGCGTCGTTGAAAAGATCCCGTTCTCGTGTGAACGTATCGGACCGTCGGTGCTTTCAGGACCCTGAAGATACACATGATGTTGTCTGTTGAAGAACTCTGAATTTTGAAGGGTCTTAGACCTTAATCAACCCTTTTGATGGATTTTAGGATTTTATGAAATAACATCCAAGAAATGTAGTCAATCAAGAACACATCTTTCAGATTGAGAAATCGCCCAGTGATTGTCTGATCCATCGAGTAGCTTATGAGAGATTTCTTTATGATCCAAAGTGGTGGATCGATCACCCGAAATTCCCATCTGGAGTCATGATGCCAATATGGCTAAAAACTCCGGTCACGGTTCTGTCCGTCTTAAACTCAAGCCGCTGTCAAATGAGGCTAAACTACTGCTGTTACCATAAACCAGCGTTCAGGAAACATCCAAGTGGGTTTGAATGATTCATGGCGATCAATCAGACGACACCATTTGTGGGTAAACTGTTCCTTTCACAGATCGGCAGACAACTCCGACTGGACAAAAGAACCGAGGGAAGTGCTGTTTTTACCCAAGAATTTCCTGCCCTGCCTTTTCCTCTCCGAGACCGAGACCGAGACGGACCAATGAGAGGAGGTCTTCCTCTGGGCTCGGAGCGGAGAAAAGCAGGACTTGGCTCAAACAATGCGTTTGTTTGGTGGAGAAATTAACTTGTTTCTTTACCTAATGAGAGAGTTGTCATCCTAATGAGCAGCTTAGTAACCGAGTCTGTGCCAGGCGACTCATTGGCTTCCTATAAGTGGGCGCTTGTTTTGTTGTTGCGGGACACTTTGCTGTAAACAGACTGGAGGTAACATTATTAGCTCAAGTTATTGTGTTGAGCGAGACTTCTTGAGACTTTTGTTTCCTGTTTGGGATCCTTTCCATCATGTCGTCAGACACTTTTAATACGATTCAGAGACCGTCAGTGGCAAAAACAAACACTTTCACTGAACGTACACAGTGTATTTATTCTAAAATAATTTTTTTTTATCTATCTTATTTCTTATGTGTATCTATAAAAAATGTTCATATTGTGTGCACTTTTTGGTTTTTTTCTTGCTGCTGTAATGACCGAATTTCCCCCCAGTGGGATTAATAAAGTCAATCTTATCTTATTAGTCACAATGACGGGAAATTGGGGTCCAGGTTGAAAGCAAGCGGCGGCCAACAGTGACATCACCCACCGGTTTGTGAACAGACGTTATGGAGCCTAAAATATGGATATTGGCCGTCATTATCCTGCTAGTTCGGAGCGGTTCGGAGCAGGAAGTGACCATATTTGGACGAGCTGGGGAGGAGCCAGCGCTGGATCTGACTCAGTCTGATTGGAAACCCGACGATACTACGTCCCGCCCACCGATAGCCGTAACCTGACTGCACCACAGGCCTGTCAATCAAACAGACACGCCCCCATAAACGCATCTTTTTTAAGCTTATTAACTAATTAATGAGGGATTATTTTCAGATGGACCTCCAGAAAACTAATAAGAAGGAGTGACGTTAGCTAACAACATCGAAATAACTCGTGGAGAAATTATATTGACTTCAAATTTCATGAGAGTATTTGAATGGGAGTCTATGGAGCCGGAGGCTTTTTGGAGCCGACCTCTAGTGGCACCTGGTGGTATTACAGTTTATGGCACTTCCACATCGGCCTCATTTTTTTAGACCCAGAAGCAACTTTCACTTTTGTATTCAGTCTGTGGTTGAAAGTCGTAGAACATGTTAAAACTAGATGGCTGGTAAAGAACTGTGTTCGTTGACCTTTCCCCGGCACAGCCGCTGCTTCCTATTCACCTCATGCTGCTTTATGCAGATCGACATGAGCTGCTTGTGATCACCTTTACCTGACTTTATTAAACATCTGCTATATTTAAATGAGACGCTATAGCATAAAAGGTGAAGGACTTCCAGAACTGGAAGAACATGAGGAATTTTTTTTTTTATATATCCACCGGGATTCACAAAGTGGCATTTATAAGATCAGATCTACGTCACAGCTCTGGGATCAGCTGGGCATGTTTCTATGATAATGGGTCATGTTGACCAAAATGTGTTGGTATTTGTGTTTAATTATGGGCTTGTAATCATATTATGTCAAAACCCAACAGAGTGAGTGGGAGCCTAATCTGTGACTTCAAGTATAATAATAAGCTCAAAATTAAAGTATTCTACTGAAAATAAGACCATCAGTGCTCTTGCAATTTGTCACATAAACATTGAGCTAATGTACTGTAGTCACACACATTGAACAATTTGAGCTATTTGTCACGGTAGATTCTGCAAAAGTGTAACTTGTCTTTTTAAATTCTTTAATAATAGTGAAGAATGTTGTGGTGAAAATGTGAACGTGGAGGCGTTTCCAGCTTTAAGATGAAGCAGTCTGTGTGAGCTGATCGGGACTTCTGACTGGAGCTCAACGTAGCTGGCGACAGCGATCAGCCGTTAAAAACACAAAAACCAGAAGGGGAACGAATAGCAGAAAGGTCAGCAGCCATAAATACTACATCCTGAGTTGTGATTGTGATGTACAGAAGCTAACCGCTCCTACCGAGAGGACGTAAAAGGATAAACAATGACATCATCTCGGCATCGGGAACATGACCGATCACACCAACATGGTAGTTAACCGGCTGCCCGGCTGGAGTGAACAGCTTTTATTAGAGATGAGGGATTTCACACACAGCAGCCACAGAGAAGAGGAGCAACAGAAGCCCGTCGCACACTGGTGGAAAATCCCAAGTGCACGAGTCTACATGTAAAAGCTGAAGCTACGTGTTACAACATGACATCAAATGTGAACACGCCACCGTGTGACCTGTTGCGCTCGTCATTCAACATTCGGCCGTCAGGATAAATGTCAGCTACTCGGAAAAACGAGCACCGGTTCACACACACTGTACCGAGATTCCCTAAACACCTCTCAACCACATGAAGCTTTCAGCGTTACCCTCAAACACATATGTCGCAGTATGTTTTAAGTCTGTAATATCTTAATCCTTTCTCCCAGTCTGAACCCTGTCGGACACTAATTTGCCGGGATTATTAGCGTACAGGCTGGAAAAATAAACAGATTAAGTTGTGGAGGCTTGTTGAAGATGGCTGATTGAGGGACTGCTCGTGTTTAATACTCAGATGTGAGGACGAGGAAGGATTAAGAGGAGCAGTGCTTTGTGTTTGGGCCTTGAAAGCACACAAACGTAACTCGATTAAAGATCGATGTAAAACATACTCCTATCAGACATATTTGATAATAATTTGTCAAAAGTAACATCATTAAGAGTTGTTTAATTTGGTTGTTGTTATGGCCTTTTCCTATGACTTCCATGAACAGGGCTCGAGTGTACACGATGTTACGGCTCATAAAAGCGCTGCAACCAGAGAAAAACAGTAGTTTACCTTCGGAGTTCAGACTGAATCAGCGTCTTGTTAAAGTCTGTTAAATACTTCCTAGCTTCAAGTGATCATAAGCTTCAAGGACAAACCCGGCATTCAATGTCTCATTGCGTCTGCAGGACATAATAAATGAAACATGTAACAGTGTGGGGGACTTGTTTTTTTATAACTTTAAACCTCAACGTGCTGTAACCAAACGGTTTGATGCAGTTTACAGATCCAGTTGGAAATCTCAATCATGTACCTGGTTTAAATAACAAAGGAATAATCCTTTATTTCATTCAGTATTGTGGTTTGCGTTTAGGGCAGCGTTAGCAATTATTTTCATTACTGATTCATCTCCTTTATTAACTGATCAGATGTTTGATCTTTAAAATGTCAGAAAATTATAAAAAGAAAACTGTAAATGTCTTCCAAAGCCCTAAAATGTCTTGTTTAGTCTACAACCCAAATATCATCTGTTCATTATCATAGAGGACTAAAGGAGCCAGACAATATTCATTATCGAACAAGCTGCAATCAGAGAGTTTGAACATTTTTTCATTAAAGAAATTAATTCAAATTAAGTGGCAATTAATTTCCTTTCAATCAACTCAGCAATTAATTAATTGATGCAGCTTATGTATACAACTTTGTTTATTTTACTTTACAGCAGGGGTGTCCAAACTTTTTTCAAAGATTTTATCATTTGAAAATACCCGAGGGCCAACGGTCCCTCCTGACACTTTTTGAACCATAAAGGTTACGTACAAATGCACTGTTCTATAACAAGTTTATTTGGAATGACACAACAATTGTCATTTCTTCAAATGAAAATATAACCAAATGTAAGCCATTGAGGCATGGCAAATCTAAAAAAAAACTACTCTGCCTTTCTTTCACATCTAGAGAGTCAGATAACATAAAGAACAAGCTGTCTGGAATATCTAAAATGTCCATGAAGCTGATAAATATCTTTACCTCAGGTTCATTTTAAACATGACTTATTATGGGTAATGAAATGCTGTCTGTTAACATTGAAGTTCAAAACATGTGAAACTTGCTCTGGTCGTTCACACGAGATCATTCAGAAAGTCATCTTTTGTGTCACATCTACAGGTACATAACACCAACAAATCTTATTGAAAAGTTCAATACAATAAGTGCCATAAATCCAAGTGCATATATTTATAACTGTGGTTTTTGCTTTTCAGTGTTAATAGTGACAGACGTTACCATTTGAAAAAGCTTACACATCAGATCTCTAACATAAATTCAAAACACAGAAACTAGATTAATGAATTTCAGATGGCCGAGAAACTGGTAACTCACCGACACTAATGAGAAGGGTGATACTGAGATCTGGATTTCAGTACACAGGACAGATCTGGTTTGAGAGCAGTGGTTGAGATACATAAAATGTCACATGTCTGGGAGTCACTTGACCTCGAGCGGTTCTTCTTTAAGTTCATAACCGAGAATGTCTGCTCACTCAAACACATGGAGCCGAACAAGCTCAGAATTTCTTTGCAAATGTCCGCATTTCTGGAAACGTCGTAGCTTGCTTTGGTGATGTTTTCATTTGACTCACGGCCCCGCGAGAAGAACCGCTGTTATGAAGCCGAGGCAGCTTGGAGTTGCTTCACTTTTTCAGAACGGTCGCTCCCTGATAGCTTGTCGTATGCATTGGCATGTTTTGTTTGGTAGTGTCTCTTTACAATGAATTCCTCAAATAAGGCAACAGTCTCTTGACAAATTAGGAAAACACAATTGTTTTGGTTTTCAGCGAAAAAAATATTGCAATTTCTATCTCTCCTGGAAGCGGCGGCGGCCCTCACCATCAATTTCCCTCTTTTTATCTCGTCGCCATGGCAGAAATTAGCGTCAAGGGGTTACAGGATATTTTACACTACCAGACAGCGTTGCAGAGTGGTGCTGCCGCCATAATGTGAAAAGAGGAATTGCATTTTGAACCTGTATGATTTATTCATTCTGTTTGACAGTGCTGGCGGGACATAAACAATACATTTTAAGACGGAAGCTGTGGGCCGTATTAAATCTGACCTCGGGCCGTGATTGGCCCCCGGGCCGGACTTTGGACATGTCTGCTTTACAGCAAAAGGTTTGATTTACTAATACTTTTAGTAATAGATTTCAGGAATTCAATATCCACTGATAACTGATTATTAATAACTGATAATTGAAACTATTGGTTGTTTTTTTTATTGTTCTGCTCTACAACAGACCACCCAGATTTTAAGAAAGTCTTTTAAAGATATTCTTCCCTCTTTATTTATAAAATATTCCTTTGTTTTCCAGATGTCTTGCAGTTAATCTCATCAACGCCTCTATCAACCAGCATCATCACACCTTTATTAATGTGGGCATAATAATGCTACAGAGCTGTTATCTGGTGATTTAGACCTTTGATGGAAGGGGAAACCATTACAGACATAATCAAAGTCAACAATACGTATGGACAATGGGAAGGAAACATAAACACACGTGTACCAGAGCACAGACTTAAGTGTTTGTTCTCAACAGATGTTGCTGAAATCGGATTCAGTACAAGATTGATGTCCCTGCATGCCAGATTAAAGGAAGACTTGTTGCAACAGGTCGCACCAAACTGACACGACTTCAAAGAACAGAAGTGAAGCGTGGAGGACAGCCTGGCTCAACTATGAGGCAGTTACAGCATGTTATGGAGATGGATGTTCACACCGAGTCCCATTAAATAGGAAGACAGTGATAAATCAGAAGAGAATACAGATGAGGTTTCTGTTGCTGTGAGTTTACTTCAACACCACCAGAGTCTCAGCTCAGATCCTCCTGATGATCTTCGACCACTCCGGTTTTAGTTTGAGTGTCAGGGCCGGTGTGCAGGAGGAGAGCAGCTGGACATGCAAAACAAACCGCACTGTGGCAACAGGGGTCGTCACCGGGACAGGGACTTGTATTTGTTGGGAGTTATAAAAAAATAAATAAATACATTTAAAAATAATTTTAAATAAAAGAGACTGGTTTACGTGCATCTGAGGCTCCACTGAAAGTGACTGCATTTATAGTGAGACTACGTCCCGAGAGCAACGTCCAAGGTGACATAACTCCGCTCCAGGACAGGACAGTGTGTCTCGGAGAGGTCTGCAGCCCCCTGTTACACCAGTCTTTTGGACATTTTCTCTGAAAACTCCAGATTCAACCAAACAACAAATGTCCAATAACTTTACTTGTTATTCCCCAGAAAGGTTTCGCCGTGAGTAATCAACAACACGTTTATGAGTGTATTTGTCTTCAGGTGTTGGACTTTGTACGCCGGATTAAAGAGCGGGTCTTATATTCTACGAAAAAGTGCTCAATCGCGAGTAAAAGACATTAATGTGGATTTAATGAGCATCGCGACAGTGAATTGGCAGATTTTTTTTTTTTATTATTTTTTTTTTTTCCCAACCGACTTTCGCGTTTAATCCTTTCGTACCAAAAGTAGACGACGCGACGTTTTAACCAGGTTGTGAGAGACCCACCTCCTCCGCGTGCTTCCTCAGAGCCTTCTCCCTCTCGTACTGGGTGACCAGCTGCTCGTTGTCCTCCTTCAGCAGCTCCAGCTCCACTTCGTGCTCCTGGTTCACCGCGAACACCGAGTCCAGGTTCTCCAGCACGGCGACGACCAGCGGCATCAGCTCCTTCACCACGTCCTCGTCGTACTTCTCGATGAGCCGCTCAAACTCGCGGTATATTGAACTGGCCAGCCCGGAGACCCGCTCGGACATCACGGAGGAGTCTCCCGAGTCGTCCTGGTACAGGACGGCGTCGTCCAGCTCCATTTTCTCGCCTCCGCTTTGCGCTTCTTCCCCCCGCTAACGTGAAGGAGCTAGCCGCGAGCTTCCAGCCGCCCGCAGCCTCGTACTTCCAGCGCGACGACAACGCAGCGGTCCTAAAACATGGCTCCGCGGGTCGTTTCCCGTGCTGAGGAGACGCCGTGTTTCACGAATAAAGTCGGTGTCCCTCCGTCGTCCGGACGGCCGACTTTAAAAGGTTGCTAGCCGAGCAGCTAGCAGTCCCGAAAAGTCTTAAGTTGTCTCCTGATTAGTTTCTCTGTCCAACAGATGAGCTGCTGCGTTCACGTGCTGTCGGAAAGATAGGAATAAACGCAGTTCAACGACTCAGCAAAGTGGTTAACACTGCAGGAAAAAAAACAGGTCGTCTCAGTGTTATTAAATGTACTTTAGTTACAGCAAAATATGCACACAAAACTCAAACCAGGCCGTTGAAGGACTCTACAGTATTAACAACGTGTGGCAACAAATGAAGCTCATACGGGAAAGATGAAAAATAATTTAATTATAACAATTACTCATATATAGTTACTGTTAATGTGACGTTTGGGGGGCGGAGGACAAACTGATTCTCGTTTAAAGAAACACGGGCAACTCATTTGTAGCTTGATCTTCCCGAGCAGACATAAACGGATGTTCCGATTCCACATTAATTACGCCTCAATTTAATCTAATCCCCTGGCTCAAGTATTTTATACCTTTAACTCTGAAACTGGAGCACCAAGTAGTAATGTAGGTTTCCTATTTCATTTATTTCAAGGTTCGCAGCCAAACACAGAAGTATGTTGTTGAGGCAGCAACTCAGCGCACTGTAATTTACTACGGCTGAGTTTTGAATTAGGAGTTTACGAGGATCACTTGAAGATGTCATGTATTGGTGACGGGACGTCGCTCTGACGTCACATGCTAAAAAGGACTGGGAGGGATAAAGTAAAAAAACTAATCCTTATTGCGCTATTCATTGGAACATTTCATATTTACAACCACTGATCTATACGACTTCAGTTCTTAGACCGTTTTAGGTTTTTGTTTGTTTTTTTACTCCAAATTTGAGTTTCCTGGGCTTCTGATCAACAGGTTGCTGTCCCTGATGGAAGAAGAAAATAATGAAGACTGTGCTTCACAAACGCATTTATTTGCATCAAGGAGTCCAATGCATTTTCTTGAAGATGTGAAATAGTTATGCAGGCATCAACTGATTCAAACTAGAATATTGTATGTATATATGACCTGAAAAAAAGATGTAATATCAATGGCAAGTAAACGGGTTCCCACAAAGAGTACAATCTTCCCACCTGCCACATCGATCATGTTTATACCAGACACCATGCACTATTCAAATTGCACTGAGGAAAATGCAGAGCCAAACTTACTGCAACTCATCGTTGTTGTTTTTTTTCTGTACAGCAATTTTGTCGACTTTTTATTTTTATTTTATTTTTTAAATAATGCATAGGCACTGTTCATCCTGATGTCTCCAGACAATAAACACAAGACAGGCTAACTACAGTCACAATACAATGAAGGAAGTAAATTCAGCCCACGTTTTGAGGTACAAGTTACCTCTACATGGTGCGGCTGCTCCTCGGTCGCCCTCAAAGACGAGGAAGACCAGAGGCCGTCGGGCGGCCTCGACTCACACAAACATAAAACACCGACGGCACAATAAAACTGCAGCGCTGTCAAATATTGTACACAATGCACATTCAAAGATCATGGCGTAAAGTTGCTCATGGAGTAACTCATATAATTACGAATAAATGAAATGATTTGAATTAAATAATTGAAAGTGCAGCTGAACAAACGAGTGCGCGCGCTCCGACGTGTGTCTCTTTACCAATCAGGTTCAGTCGCGGAGCGCACGACGGGAAAACCTCGACGGTTTCACGTCTCCCGATACAATCAAAAGTAAATGTTTAAATGTTTGAGAAGCCTGATAATCAGGTACCAACACATATATGAGGAAAAGGATCACAGGCGAAGTGGACTGTTTGAAGCCGTCCAGGATCAGGCGTGGAGACGCAAACAGGAGCGGGTTCAGGATACCGTCGAGTCCGGGAGCGCAGACACGAGGAGGCAAGAGCCTGCGGTCACGGTTCAGACAGTATTGTGCTGGCTGTCGTTTAAAGACGAAGGGCAGAGGGAGAAGGGCCTGTCGCAGGTCAGACTGTTGAGAGCTCGCAGCACGGCGTCGGGCATGTGATCCACGAGCATCCTGGGGCTGATCAGCACGCTCCTGAACGCCATCTGGCTGGACCAGTCTGCACGGTACCGGACCTGAGAAAAACAGGACCTGGGGAGGGGGCAACAGAAAAAGATCAAATAAATAAATAAAGTGGGTGGCCTGTCTGTGTCTGGAACTGATGCAGACATCAAGCAGTGGGATTGTTCAAATCATCCGTGGATAGAAGGAGCAACGTGTTTTTGAGGAAAGTAGATGCTGCTTTCTGCTGAAACAGCTGAAAAACAACAAGCAGTGAAAATAGAAGTTACTACAAGTGAAGTTCAAGTGTGGCAGAGATTAAATGTCAATCAATATGTTGGTGACAAATTAGGCAAGAAAGAATCCTCAAATTTGTGCTGTTCAAGTGTTTTAAGTGAAAGACAAGATAAACTGAGGTGTGAGCACTTAAATCAGGAGTAGATTTTATTCACTGGAAGTTGCGGGACTTGAAAGAGTTAAAGAAGTTGTCATGAACCCTGAAAGGGTTTGAAGAGGCAGGGAGAGCCTTGGAAGGAGAGGAGGTGTCAGCTGAGGAGAAAAATACGTCATCTGTCCTATGAAATGTCAGCTGATGTTTACTGTAAGTACTGAGCAGATATCTGTAATGACACCAGAGAGGACGATCTCTGGCAATCTTACAATTTGATGTCTTTCCAATTCTCAGTTAAATGATTGAATGCAGAATCAATTCTCGTTTCAGAATCACTTCTCCATTCAACAAAAACAAAGAGGGGAACTACATTTTGGCTTTTTAGACTGAACAGACTGGCAAAAAAAAATGTTTGGGGCTAAATTAGAAATAGTTTGTTTTGTGTGTTGTTGTTTTTTTTCATAGTTTTTCAGACAAGTGTCAAAAGTTTTTTTTACGTCCTAATATCAGAATGGGTCCGGCTCATTGTGTGACGAACCGCTGACTCCCGCCCTTTCCCACGCTGAGCTGCAAATGAATCATAACTGACAGTAAAATGAACTGGTTTTAATGAGGACGTGGGCGGACTGATAGAAAAAGGAGAAAGCTGTGTGACAGTATGCACCATTTTTACTTATTTCTTTTTATGTTATCTATGGAAGTTAAATGTCCCCGATGTGCAGTCTTGATGTCCAAAAGAGATTTTTGTGGTTTTAAAAAACTGTCTCGATATAGTTTACATGTCCTTTAACAGAAGAACAGGATGTTTAATGTCTGTGCCGCATAAATATTAATGACTCTCTCTTCTGATTGGCCGACGCTACGCCGAGGCTAACAACCATTTTTTTCTTCAGACTTGAAGTTTGTTTCCTCCTTGACAGAATCACCCGTTGGTGTTTTCTTACACATAAAAGGTTTGACAGTGTGTCATGCTGAGGACTGACATATGACATGCACCTCAGTTTGTGACATCAAAGTCTCAGAGGTCCAAAGGGCTTGTTTCAAACAGCACAGTTGCTGAATGCTTCTCCCTTAACTCAGCGTTTTGACACTTTCAGTCTTTATACGGCACCAAGGCCTGCTTCATTATCACAAAGGAAATGGAAATCTATATATAATACGGGACCTTTAAATCGTCTACATTATCATGGTATCATCTGATAGTTTCCTTCCTGTATCAAATTGTGAAATGAAAGTGTAATTTACTGACCGACAAACCAAAGTTAACGCGTATACTGGAGTAAAGGACGGGGGACCTTAAAAAAAACAAATCTTCAATCCTTGGTTAGGTCCTACTTCCTCACCACTAGGGGGCACACATGAGCACTTTCTCCTGTTTACGGTAAATCTGTTGTGAATGCAGGAGTTGAACTTTTTGTGGACGAACCTCCGTGACGGCCCGTCTTCTGTGATGTGCAGAATTCGTCCCGGCAGGAAGAGGGGTAAGTGTGCTGCTGTGTGGGCGGGCGAGTCGTCCGATGCCAGGCTCTGATAGGACGACGAGTGGCGAATCATCAGCGACTCCTCCCCCAGCAGCGGCTGGCTAAGCTCCTCCTCCCTCCTGTTGTCCATCTCGGTGGGGAAATCGTCGGGGTCTCCTCCGAACAGCTCGTACCAACAGCCCTGCAGCAGGATGCGATACTGCAACACGGATGGAAACAAATCTGAAATCACTGACAGCGACATTAAATATCATGTCATGGTGTGAAGCCAAATTCAGGGCTTTGAACGGTTCTTACTTTGGGCTTATTGCAGTTTGAAACGATTTTAAGTATCTTTCCCTTCAGATCCTCCATGTTGGGAATGCTCAGTCTGTACAGGAAGAATCAAAGCAGAGCGATTATAAGAAAGGACGGGAATATTTGAGAAAGATCAGGGGATGAAGGAGCGTGTCAGCTGCCCTCATATTCTCCTTCTGTGGGCCTGTAATAACAGGGCAGAGCCAAATATAGAGTCTTCATCACGCTGCAGTCTAGAATAGTCTGTTCACCACAGCACATTCGTATTGGCCTTTTGAACGCAACACGCTGCGCTGCTGCTGACACACAAACGTATCTACCTTCACGGCCACAAGGACCGACCCAGCATCCACGTACAATATCCACCCACCACGAGCTGCAGCTTTGATGACACGAATAAGTGTAGAAGAGCTTCCTGTCTTACCTGGGAACCAGATCCTTTCCCAGAACCACCGAGACCACAAAGTCCTTGGAGTAATCAGCTAAAGCTTTGCTGCACACACAGAAAACACACAAGAGAGAACATTACAGCACATTCAAAGAAGAGTCTGTTCATTAACAGGACACATACAACTGTAGCAGGGCTGCAGCGTGCTGGATGAAATGTGAATCGGGATTTGGTTTTTTTTAATTAAAAAGAAAGAATTATTGCTCTCATTTACCTGATAGAGAATTAAACACAACAGAAAACCATGAATCTGACACCAAACATAAATACGATCAACTTCAGTCTCTTTTCTTCACAACACGAGCTTTTGAGCGCGTGAGCATTTGTTGAGGGAGAAAGTAGCAGAGCTTGTTTTGAAGCGACTCATGTCCCAAATGAAAATGCTGATGAATTGTTGTCGTTTAGAAATGAGGCCGTGTAGCGCAGACTAGCAACCCGCCAGCTGATGACGGTCCTTTTGAAAATGTTCTCGGACCCACAAGAGGCTACCTGGCATGTGAGTGATATAAGATATAAATAGATATTTAAAGCAAGTAGGAGCAAGTGTGCATCTTGATTCATAAACAATCCCTTTGGAGTCATTAACTCACTAAATATTCTGTGATCTTCCTATTTGGCCTTCGTGTTGTTGAAGTTGAACATCCGTTGCATCGAGGAACGAATTGAGATCGTGATTTTGATAAGATGGATATCCATCGCAATACCAATCATGCAGCCCGACTGCAACTACCGGTAATGATAAAACTCCCCTCTTAACGTTTGGTTTAAAACTATTTTGAGATTATTAAAAACTATTTTTGAAGAATTTTATATCTTTGGTAGAAAGGAAGAGGTCGAAAAATGACAGGAAATGAAAGGTGAGAGAGAAAATGAAGAACATGCAACAGAGGTGCCTCTGGATGGACATGAACCTTCGCAGCACTCAGTTCTTTAACCTGTAGCTGCTGACATCTTTTAACTATAATATCCTCACATTTATATGATGTGTCGAACTTTGTACTTTGTCCCCCGCCAGCTGCTTTGACCTGCGGCACACCTTTACAACCAGAGCTGTCTTCTGTGTCTGTGCCTTACCTCAAGAGTCCCCCTGGTGGAGAGAACGAGTAGCACCGCAGGGTGGGGAAGGAATTGCGGAGGAGGATAGCCAGCAGTGAAGCTGTGCCAGCGCCCAGACTGTGACCAGTGATGACCAGTTTGTACTCCTACAAACACAGGAAGACACAAACACGCTGCATACTTAGGAGGTTAGACGCAATCTGTTCTCCCTGACATGTAAACTAACTCAGCCGAGTTTGCTTCATCCTGTGAGAGGGAGATAATTGCATATTTAATAGTTAATTTCTCTTGTAGATGAATTGCTTAGAAGTACTGAAAAAAAAAAGCAACTTTGAAAACAAGATTTTCTGTGAGGATTACTTTTGCGTTCCTTCTGAATAGGCCTTGTTGTGTAATTAGTGAAAGTAAACAAACTAATTCTTAGATCAAAATGCATCTTCAAAAGAGAGCGGTGCAATGGTCTGCAGGATGCTGCTGCTTTCATTCAGGACTAGTTACTGTACTCAGTTTTGGATTAACTCGCAATACTCTTAACATCAGCAGTTCTCGCGCCGACCGCCGCAGAGACACTGTAGGTTGGATTATAACTCTGGCTGTTACAATTACAGCTGAGACGCATTCGTTTCCGATGGCTGCAACACATTCTGTGATAGAAGCAGTGCGTACTCAGATAGTGACAGCTGGACGCATCCATCCCACTACAGACTGAACAATAACAACATCCAACCACAGCCAGGCAGAGCAGCTGCAGCTGTTCTCACCCAGAAGACCAATGCTGTCGGAGATTCCGATGACTAAGCACTAAATGCATCATCTCTCCTTCTGTAGTGTTTCCTTTATCTGGCAGAGAGTCACAGCTGAACTGGACCAACACACCAGCTGTAAATGTGGACCTCAGAAACTGAACAGAAACAGACGTGTGGAAAAACAAAAGTATTGCGCGGCAACACAGAAGTTATTTAATACCATTTCCACTATAATGCAGCGAACTTTATGAGCTGTGGTTTTCTGTCACTCCAGGATCGCTGCGCCCTGAAATATTGTATATTTTCATCATTTTCATTCTTATTTTTCTATATTTGTAACTTTTTGAAGTTAAAATTCTTCCTTCTCTTGTTGAAAGTAAAAGGAGGACTAGCAAAGTAAGAATTTCCTTCCTAACGACTATCACCTAAAGAATATATCAAGGATCAAAGAACATATGTCTGAACAGGATTTGGAAAAAACGTGTCCATGCATTGAGCTTCAGTCCTCTCGACTACTGCAACGGTGCGTCTGCAGGTTTTTTCTAAAAAGCAGATCAGACAGCTGATTCTGAAGGCTGCAGCTCGAGTCTTCACTGAAACCAAGAAAGTGGATCAATCCAGTTCTGATTTCTTTTCACCGGCTTCCTGTCAATCAAAGAATCCACTTTAAACATGGAGGAGCAGCGTTCAGTTTTTATGCTGCACATATCTGGAACAAACTCCCAGAAGCCTGCTGGTCTGCTTTAACGCTCAGCTCCTTTAAATCAAGCCTGAGGACTTTTCTGTTTGCTTCCTTTCACTGAACCAGATTTGAGGATCTTGATTCATTTCTTGCACTGAACTGTGTTTTATGTCTTACGGTAACTTTTATCCTATTTTAGCTTTTTTTGTTTCTTTTATTCTAATGTTTCTATCATTGTTTTTAAATGTCTTTTCATGTTGTGCTTCTTTTTCTTGATGTTTTGATGTCTAATTAGTTTATATACAGAACCCATTGTTGAATTGTGCTACTTGTGTTTCTACTGTAAATGACAATCTCTAAATCTGAAGAGAATTCTTACTGTGACCCTTCGAGATCTCCGTACGAGAGCGCTGCATAGAAGTTGTTGAAAGAGTTTTTCAGATGACAAATGCAAACCAGCTTCATTCTTCTTTTCCTGCCACATCAGTACCATCTCTGTGAATCTGTTTCTAATAAATAGGCTTCACCGGCTGGGATGTGACAGAGAAAACACAGCTTCCGATGCTGCTTGTCTTTCTTACCGGTGCGATGGAGAAGGCCTGGTTCAGGATGCCGTCGTTAACCAGCTTCTTGTAGATGTAACCCGCCGCCTGGCAGATGCCCTGCAGGAGACACAGCCATGTGTTGAGTCTGGAGGAGACCTCCACAGAGAGGGTGACAGTCCTGTGTGTGAGTGGACGTTCACCTTGTGAGCGTAGCAGGCGCCGGTCACTCCCTCGATAGGCAGGTTCTCGCACTCAGCAGACAGATCTGTCAGGACATCCTGCAGGACACACACCGAGTCAGGTAAACAACAACAACAACAACAACAACAACAACAGGGAAACTGATCACACATCAAACTACATGTCACAGGTGAAAGGTCAAAGATAAAAGCTACACGCAGGATGTTTGTGGACTGACATCCTGAGTTTAGCATTAAAGTTGGGACAAATGTTTCAGACCTGTGGACAAACAAGCAGAATCTTCAGAATCACTGTTTCATCTTCACTTATATGTATAGACACCACAGACTGTATGTAAAAATGAGGCTGATATAGAGTTGCCTTAAGCTGCGATACCACTGAGTCCCACTAGACGCTCCAAAAAGCCTCTGGCTCCACAGACTCCCATTCAACTCCTCATGAAATACAAAGCGATACATTTTTTTTCCCACAAGTTCTTATGGTGTTGTAAAATCACTCCTTATAAATTCCTGGTGGTCAATCTGAATACAATCCATCATTAATTAGAAAATAAGCTTAAAAAAAACTGTTTGATTGACAGGCCTGTGGTGCAGTCAGGTTACTGCTATTGATGGGCGGGAATTTATGTCGTTGGCTTTCCAATCAGATGGAGTCAGATCCATCGGTCACGTCTCCTCAGCTCGTCCAAATATGATCACTTCTGGCTCAAAACCGCTCTGAACTAGCAAGATGGCGAAAATCTGAACTCAAGGCTTCATAACGACAGTTCATAAACCACTAGAGTGACGTCACTGTTGGTTGCAGCTTGGTACACACGCGCACACGCACACGCACAAATACACACAACACACACACACACACGCTATTTCAGATGAAGACATCCATCATTTCATCTACACAAGCCTCATCTTGAACAGGGTGACGGGAGGGTGGAGCGTATCCCCGCTGACTTTGGGTGAAGGCCAGGGGACAACCCGGACAGGTTGCCAGTCCATCACCAGGACAACACAGTAACACGGACAGAAACCGACAATTCACACTCACATTCACTCCTACGGACAAATTAGTATTCCCAATCAACCTAACATCCATGTGTTTGGACGGTGGGAGGAAGCCAGAGTTCAGGCAGATGAAGACATGGTGAAACTATATTTATCAGTCTATTCTTTCAGTTAATCCTTTATCAGTCATCCATTTAAACAGGGAAGTGATTGTGAGCATTAAGAGGAAGCAGGAGGATCAACAGAGCAAAGACAAAAATGATCACATCCCTTTTTCATGTCACTAAATGTCAAAACTGATGCAAGTATATTGACCGAGCAAACACAAAAAAAACAACCTAAAAATATATATGAGCAACTATTATTCACGAAAAAGTGATCATGTGGGGTCCCAACTTTAACCTGGTGCGAACCAGAAGCAGTTCCTCTCTGTGAATACACGGGTCAGGGATGCTCTATGGAGAATCGTTTGCAGACGTTCCTTCCTACTCGGCGTAGACCCCCGGTTCATTTTAACCAATCAGCTCGCGCTCAAACCGGCCGACACTCTGCCACCACTGCAACAACCTGCCATTCATTGATTTTAATAAACGGCAGCAGCGTGACGAGGTGCTCAGTGTTTGTCCTGCGCTGAGAGTTCAGCGTTTTCCCCCGGTCACCGAGAGTCTCCCTCGTCACTGTCACCAGCCGTCCAATCACAGTGAAGGAGGGGCGGGACAAACGATGCTGGTCACTGATTGGTCCGCCCTTCAGAGTGGCTGTGCAAACACTTATACGGCCGAGTACCCAGACCGAAGACAACTGAAGCTGTGAGCCACAGTCGGCGCGGCCATGTTATCCCGACTCACCTTCAGAGACAGCGTTCCTCTCACAGCCACCAGAACCGCCTCCCTCTTATGATCCAGGGCCACGAAGAAGGGGATCTCGTAGATCTGCAACACAGCACGCTTTCTTAGATGATGAACTGAAGCTGAAACAGTCTCAGGGATTTAAAACATGAATCTAAAGGAAACTCTGAACACAGAGGAGTATATTATATATAGAGGCTCCTACCTGGTTGTGGAAGCTGACGTAGATGAAGTCTCTGTACTGCAACCCGGTGCTGTGCAGGATGGAAGAGAAATGGCAGCCGAGGTGGTCTCCCCCGACGATGTCGTACTCAGCTTCACGACTCCTGCAGCTGATGCACAAACACACATTGAGATTTACTGCACCCACTGGGCCTGGACTGAGCTTTAACAAAAGACAACGCAGAACAGCTTCGGACTTTCCTCTCTGGTTCTGAGAACAACCAGTGTCGCAGTTCTGTAGCTGAATAAAGAGAAACAAGATGTAAACCAAGGAGACAAAACTGGAAAATAAAGTCCCATCCTTTATCTGTTTGAGCTTTCAACACTGTACATTTATTTCATATCAAATTCAACATGAACATATGAGTTTATGAGTGACATGCAGAGAGCAGTGGGAGGAACTGACTTTCTACGTGTTACATCGCTTGATCGACATCAGCACCCAAGTTACACACGTTTTTCGTGACCACTGGTATGTGCACATCTGCTATTTCACCATCCACCTCAAACACGAGCAGAGAGAGCACATCAAAGCTCGAGTCAAATGTTTGTTGAACAGAAAGAAGTCGTGGGGAGTCGAACCCCGGTGAGAAGCGACTGTGGTGTCGCGATGAGAAACTCTGAGGAAACGTTGTCTCGTTGGAGAACCCAAGTGACGCAGTTATTAATTTCATAATAGAAATGCAGCTCAAAGTGCTTTACAGCAAGAAAATTACATGCAGTGTTTAACATAAAAACAAATCAAGGAGCATAGAAACAACAAAATGTCATCTAAAAACAAGAAATAGAAACTAAATGCAGGTTGTTTTCCATCAGAACGTCGCAGTGGAACTCTGTGTTGACCGTCTGATCCTGGGGGACGAATTCACGATGCGCAACCCCAAAGAAAACACGCAGTCACGCTCTGTTCTTCATCTGATGCGAAAACATTTCGCCGGCTCGTTGTTTTATCGCCTCCGATTTTCCGAAATATTTCAGAGGTCTGTTTTCATTTTCCAGAGTTTGACAGTAACTGTTCTGCTGTAGAAATCAACCGGTGCTGATGTTGCTCATGTGATGAAACTTGGAGTACTAACTCATGAAGACTAAAGCTTCCCCTGATCTGTGCCCATCACCGAGCAGTCGTAGAGCTCTTTGCTCCCTCGTGAATTGAGATTTTTCTTTTTGATGTTTGTTTTTTTTCTGTGACTCAAACTTTCTAGTTCAAACAACCTGCTGCTTTTAAATATCTGCAAGCAGCAGAAAAGAAAAGCACACTCGTGCACGACGTTAAAATGAGCTGATTGTTGATGCTTTTTGTTGCAACCGGCTCAAGCTACCGTCCTCCAAACTCGCCAGGCCTTCGCTGACTCATCCCAACAAAGACAGCATCTCACCAGTCTCCGCTGAGCTTGCAGGGTCCCGTGAGCAGGTTGGAGTAGATGTACATCGGCCAGCCGTACGCCGCCGCAGCAAACCGCATACAGTGGGCTGCTTTCTCCAGCTCCATCTCCAAATCTTCTTCCTGCAAAACAGTAAAAGGAAATATTTTCGAACACCCGTGTCGTCTCGGAGCTCCGCTGCACCGACACCGACACCGGCGGACTTACGATGGGAGAAGACGGGCTGTGAGCGGTGACGGCCTCCGGGTCTCTGCTCCGCTCCATCTTGTCCTGCTCCTGGTGCAGAAGAGCCAAACCGGCGGCGATGTCACTGGGAACCAGGTCAGTGTCCTGCCAGACGTACAGCAACACAGAGAACATCAACATGCGTTTTCTCTTTCTAGAACACCAGTGGAGAGTTCAAACATCCCAGACAACTTGTTTTCAGCTTATTTACGTTAAATTTTTTTCTTGCTGAACTTGTTACTTATTTATTTGACAGAATCGGGATCAGACGGGGAGACAAGTGCTGTGGTCCAAACTTGCGTACTAACACTCGCTATTTTGAGTGCACAAGTACAGAAACATGCAGTGAACTACAAGTACCAGGATGATGAACTTAAAACAGTCCAAATAAAGAAGTGTGAAACTCTGGACACTTTCCGCCCTAAACAGGCGCCATCTTGGCTCTGTAGAGGAAGGGGGCGAGGCCACCGAGGTAAAGAGTTTTCACATTAAGGCGTCTGAGGAAGCTGCAGCTGTTCCTGAACACAAACTGTTTCTTTTTCCACTGCTGGACAGAAGAATCTGTCAGTTTTAAGTGTGTTAAAACACGTAAATTTCTGTGTAAAATAATTAAAGCTGCAGATATTGTGGCGGGTGATGTGTTCACATGATGAGGTAATTTCCTGTCAGTGCAGAACATCAGTGTGAGATTTGAAACAACACGACTCTGTTTATATTCCTGCACTACACAAATAAGCGTCCTGTCATGAAAGAGCACTATTTCTGAGTGCACTGAGGGAAGCGTGTCACTCGTCACACAGCACAGGCGTGCGTCCCTTACAGAGAAGAAGCCGCCGAAAAGCTGCGCGATGCTGGAGAACGCCGCTCGGTGGCTTTCGTCCTGCGGCAGGCAGCAACACAGCAGCCGCAGCCGGCTCTCCCACACTTTCACGGCCAGGGAGCGGGCGGTGGACAGGAACTGGGTGCCCTCGCTGCTCTGCATGTCCCGCACTCCCAGCGGCTCCATGGCGGCCGGCTGAGGACGGGGGTCTCCCAGCGGGTCGAAGACAAACACCACACCCAGCCCCGTGAACAGCAGGATGATCCAGCTGTTGTGGCGAAGACAGAAGGAAAGATCAAAGCACCTCTTTAATACATTTCGGAGAAACAACAGGAAACACACGAGTCCTGAAGAACCCACCTGGCAACCACTGCTGCAATCACAGCGCCCACTGTGGCGGGATCACAGCCTCGGCTGCCGTCGGACACCCACACCGCTCCCAGGCTCGCCCACACCAGCTCAGGGAGGTACAGCAGCGCCCGCAGGTACACCAGCGCCGGCATGGAGCGCCGCGGGCCGGGGTTGGTGATCGTACCTGAGAGAGTAATCACGGGTGTTAAGAAATCAACAAAAGTAAAAGACCTGGGGTTTAACGCTGGAGACGCACACAACCGAAGAGTGTAATGTTAGAAAGGCTGTCGGGCATGTTTCATCACAGGGTTTACGCAAGACACTCAAACACTCATTCACAAAAAGAAACAGTTTTGAGGACAAATTTCTCGCACGGCAAGCAAAAAAATCAAGTTTGCATGTAAAAATATATGAACTGAGAATAAAACTGTTTGGTTTGCAAACAAATTTGTTCTGTTAGTTTTGGTCACCGAATTCAGAATTTTGCTCATGAAACGACTGTTTTTCTGTTATAAAAGGTTTTGAGTGCAAATCCGGACTTTTTTGTTGCAAGTGAAAAACCTTTGTGAGTTGAGTTGGACGTAACAAACGCTGGTGGATGAGAGGGGAGTTTCTGTTTGACTTGAATCTACGGCCGGCTGCACACACCTCCAACACACACCTCCACCTGCAGACGACTGTGTGTGGATCTCATTGAGCTACATGGAGGTCTGTTTACCTAAACAGTTGGTTTTTGGGCATCTTTGACAAAAACAACAACAAAAAAACTGTAAGAGCACATTTGTTTGCAAACCAAATCATTTGAATCTCACTTCATATATTTGTTTTACTCGTAAGCTTGATTTTTGATTCCAGTGCGAGAAATCTGCTCTCAAACAGTTTTTTTCTTTGTTTGAATAATAACGATAGAAGAATACTTCATCGTTTGGAGCTATTTTCAATCTGAAAGTTTTCACTAACAGGAGGTCCACTCTTTGTTTTACATTGTTTCCTGCTTGTTTCTTAAAGCTGTGTTGTGGAAGGCAGCAACAGCGTTGCACACATTCTGCTGTTACAGGATGAACTTTATTGTGACACTCAGCTACTCTGTTCCTCACTGATTTCCACCATTATAACTACACTGCACGTCAGCCACTGTCAGTGCATTTTTAAATACATATTGTAATATTGTAATAGTCCAAAACTACATGGAAATAAACTTGTTTTAGTCAAATGACTGCCCTCCTCCTCGACCACAGCATATGAGCCCAGTGGTTTGATGCAACAAAGTAATAATACTTCATTACAATATACAGTATATATGACAGTATCTGTACTTTATGAGAGTTTATAAATTTCTTTTACCTTTTCAACCTTTACTCC
The DNA here is from genome assembly GCF_022577435.1 of Embiotoca jacksoni. Lineage (NCBI taxonomy): Eukaryota > Metazoa > Chordata > Actinopteri > Embiotocidae > Embiotoca > Embiotoca jacksoni. Next base: position 10,117,936 of record NW_027185341.1, on the reverse strand, counting down.
ACTACATGTCAATTAAATATCCATTACATTTCATCTAAGCATCCTAGTTACTTCATTCATTATTCATCAAATCTGAAGAACTGACTGAACCGAAGCAGGTCGGGTGAGTCGCAGTGACTCACAACTACATCATGAAAACTGAATTGCATTCATCCTGATTTTCACTCGGAGCCACAGTTCAGTGTTGCTTTTAAAAATAATTCATTTCAGAATTCTCAAAATTCAGATCACTTGTATTTTCTTTGACTTTCAATACTTGAGTATGTTTAATATGAAAAAAAAAATTCTGTTTGATACTTAAGTACAGTAAATATTCGATACTTTAAGACTTTTTCTCGAGTCATTTTTAACAGGTGACTTTAACTTATTGTGATTTTCTGGTAAGACATCTGTACTTTTCCTCAAGCGTGGCTTTTAGCTGCGTTGTGCAATTCCAGAAACCCAGAAAAAAAAAAACCCTGATGGTCGTGTCTGCTTCCTTTTACAGTTTAAACTCTTTAAACCCGGTGTACCTTGAGCACTGACGTAGACAATAGCACAGAGAGACAGGATGATGAGCGCCAACACGACCAGCAGTCCCACCAGGTAGCTGTGAAGAACTCCTTTCCCGTTACAATCAAAATGCCCCTTGTGATACGTGAACAGGATCATGGTGCCGATCCACCTGGAGGAGGAAACACCGACAGAGTCAAGTCAAGGATGCGATGGTGCCTCATTAGTTCAGAGCCGTGAAGATGAACATACGTACCAGAGTATGCGGACGAACAGCTCGAAGCATCCGGGCAGAACCAGGTCGTCGCTGGCGATCCCCCACCGCCGACCGAACACCACCATCCCGGGCATCGTGCAGCCAAACCGAGCCGAAATATCTCACTGGTAGGAACCGACCCGGTTCTCCACTACAACGTGGGCAGCGGTCTCTCCGACGGGACGCTTCACGTCACGCATGACTTCAGTGACGGAGCAGCAGCAGCGAGGCAGACCGACGACGAGCCTCGTGTGACGTCACTTCACAACTCCGGTGTTGCATAATTTTCTCAACTGATTTCAGCCCCGCAGCTCGCTTCGAGCTCACAGTCAGAGTACCGAGGAGGCCCCGCGGTGGTAGAGCTCGAGGTTACGTCGGTGTGGAGGTTTGCGACCTGTCCGCTCTCCGCTGGACTGACATCAGATCATGTTTTCGACACCCGCTGCGGGGTTAGCTTCTAACTTTAGCCGCGATGCTAAAAAAAAAATAATCAAACGCTTTTCCAAGAAAACGACAGCGATACACGCTGCTGGTGTTTTACTTCGTACTATATCCGCACAGTCTGCGACTCATGACGGCGCCTACTGTCGTCAGATGTTCCGCTAGCTCCGCGTCGTTAAATGTGGACGGCTGGTTTTGTTGTGTTTAGAGCGACAACAGCGTCCGTCCGCAGATGTCCTCCGACTACAACAGAGGCCACGGACGAACAGTTCCGCTTTCTTATTCGCCCGATTTGCCGAAACGGAATTACAGCGCCCCCCTTTTGGTAGATTGGGAATTAGTTTTATTCATTCCTGTCCACAATTTTTTTTTTTTACTAAACTTGTCTCTTTTGATACATTCACCACGGCTTCCACTTGATTAATAACTGTCTTTTCGGTATCTTTCAACCAAGTTCCCGTTATAAAGTGAATATTTCATTCCGTCCTCTTGAGTCAAAGTAACCCACTTGGTCTTTTGCCATTTGTCAGCAAAGTATTAGTATAAATGAGTAGTCAGGTGTGTTTTAAGGCGTGTTTCATTTTTTCCAATGCCGAATAACTCAATTAAAAATGTATTTGGAAAGTAAGCAAATATTTAGAGTCTCACAGTTATAGAACAGTTGCACTTCGTTGGAACTGCTTTCATTGAAATACACTGCTTTTCTCTGCGTGCCCATGTGGTTCCATGGTGTAATGGTTAGCACTCTGGACTCTGAATCCAGCGATCCGAGTTCAAATCTCGGTGGAACCTGAATTTATGTTTTATTTTATAGACTCCAATGTTTGTTCCCTTAAATATATACGAGACCGCAAAGTTATTTTGAAATCGTTTTAGCGGCACACAAGTCGACCGCTTCGGTATCCACGCAACATCTACACAAACCCGTCATCAGCTCCGTTATCACGTGGAAGGTGACTTCACTGGTCATGACGTCGGTCCAACATGGCGGCAGCCTGCATAGCACGACGCTCTTATTTACTTTGTTGTCGTGCAGGAATAAAGGTGATTGCGCGGCATGTCCAACACGGGAGTGTTGCACAAAGACACATCAACAACACTTTCCAGCCGAGTGTTTGTTTCGGGACGCGAGGGGCAGATTATCCGCAGGTTAGTGACGTAAAGACAAACAAACGCAGATCTCGTTTGTTTTGAAGTTGGATGTCACGCCGGACTCATTAAAACCTGCAGTGAGGAGATCTGACAGGAACAAGGATGTGCGGACTTCCTCACATTAATATTAATAATAATACTGTTCAATCTGACCACGTGCTTCATCTTGACTTTTTCAGGAAACCCAAGTCCACATTCCAGTCGGTAAATACACTCACCCACATATTAATATATTAATATATTAATATGTTAATATGTTAATATGTTAATAATCAGATCACGCTGTACGTCATCAGTGAGTTGTGTTAACGTGTCTGTCCGGTGTCGCAGAGCGTCTGACGGTGTGTTACAGCAGAAGCAGCGGTCCCGGTGGTCAGCACGTCAATAAAGGTTAACACAGTTTACTTTATAAATACGGTATGAGGTGATTATTAAAGGGAAGATTTGGGAGTTTTTATGTGGATGTTCTCTCGGTGTTTGATGGGACATGAAGTCACATGACGTCAGTGCTGCCAGATGTCAGAAAGATGAAGTTTCCTGCAAGTTTCTGTCACCAAACTCCTCTAAATGTTTCGGTTCACTTTGACAAGTCAAACAAAAAAATGTTAAAAAGACAATAAGAGCCGATGAGAATGTTTCCAGAACAATTTAATAAAAAGACGGAAACTTTTGCGACCATGTACCAGTGTGTACCAAAGATAGATAGATAGATAGATAGATAGATAGATAGATAGATAGATAGATAGATAGACAGATATAAAGATAGATAGATAGATAGATAGATAGATAGATAGATAGATAGACAGATAGATAGATAGATAGATAGATAGATAGATAGACAGATAGATAGATAGATAGATAGACAGATATAAAGATAGATAGATAGATAGATAGATAGATAGATAGATAGATAGACAGATATAAAGATAGATAGATAGATAGATAGATAGATAGATAGATAGATAGATAGATAGATAGATAGATAGATAGATAATAGATAGATAGATAGATAGATAGAAAGAAAAAGATGGATACAAATATTTATTTTAGAAAAAGTTGGACTAATGAATAAATACACAAACTGTGTAACACAATAAATAAATACATGTTGGGATGAAGAACAAAGTGTCAGGTGCTATGACGTATTATAGATTTAGTATTGGCTGACTTCACCACACAGGATCTTCAGAAAGGATCAAATACAGAGTTCAGAGTCATCTTAAAGCAGTGACTCTGTCACAGACTCAGCCGCCATCTCGGACTCCTCTCCAGCTTTGTAAGGTTTATTGGACCCGTCCGGTCCGGTCCGGTCCGGTCCGGTGTCGTCACGTCAAATTCCCCTCGTTTCATTAAAATCAAGGACGGAGGAGCCCGAGCGTTGGTGATGTCGGACCTTATTTATCAGTTGCCTCCACAGAGACACGGAGAACTAATTGAGAACATTATTGCTTCAATCAACTTCATTTCCCATCAACACAGTTTGGACACATATATAATAAAATGAGGCAATTCATCAGGTTCGGTCTAATTCTCAACCCACAGTCAGCACCAAAGCAGAAGTCCGATTTCACGTGCAAACAGCCGACTGGATCCCAGAAGATGTTCGACAGAAAGTCCTTGAAAAGGTTCGTTTTTAAATACTGTGGCATCAGAAAAACATATTCATCACAACTAGTCCTTCTTTTTTTTGTTCTGGTTATACTCGTGTACATATAAATCACCTTGTATCACGGTTAATAGAATATCTAATAGCTTTTAAATTAGCTTTTGCTTTTATTTTGCCTTTCCTATTGAATCTGAACTCAGAACAAAACCCGTATCAATAAGGCCGGAGAGCTGCTGGTGACGTCAGAGCTGAGCAGGAGTCAGCAGAGAAACCTCTCTGACTGCATACAGAAGATCTCTGACATCATAGCCGAGGCCAGCGAGAAGCCCCACGAGCCCACAGCTGCAGACATCGCCCTGAGGGCATCCAGGTATTATTACCCAGATGTGGAGCACATAACTCAATCTTCCCTTATTGTGAATGTATTTAACTTTAATGTGAAATGTGTTGTGCAGGTTAGAGAAAAGGAACAAGGAGCGACTCAAACAGAAGAAGATCAATTCAGCTGTGAAGCACAGCAGACGAGTGGATTTTGACTAACTGATTGATTATGTTTCAAGCTCCCATGATTGTCTGGTCAGTCATTACCTTGTATTTATATCTCCAGTGTAAATTCGTTTTCCTTTGATTTCCTCTGAAATAAAATAAACCTGAAAAAAAATATATAAAACGTCAGCAATATGTTGTGAAAATTGCTAATTATTTTAACACAAAATACTCATCGCTTTAGGTGCCCAATCACACATTCTGATTATAGATTGAATGTGAGAACATCTTGGGGAGAAAAAAAAAAAAAAAACACTTAGCAGAGGATGGTTTCGATCCATCGACCTCTGGGTTATGGGCCCAGCACGCTTCCGCTGCGCCACTCTGCTGTTCACGACGCTGAACGCTCGTTTATTCCTATTTAATGGGTAAACACGTCAGTCTGTTCACTTGTTGTTGAAAGCGTATTGTAAAGTATATGTACAGTTCTAAGTGGGTACTGAACTATAACGTTATCAAAATAGCTTAATTATCAGTTGACAGCAAGTTAGGCTTTCACCGTGTCTGTGTTAGCTAAATATATAGCTCGGTACCAAGCAAATCCTGCTGTGCGTTCGCAACAAATTGCGGTTTAACGTCAACTACCGCAAAATACTACTTTTGTAAAAAACAAGTTTACAGCTGCGGTGGGAAAAAAATGCGACCACGAAGGGACTCGAACCCTCAATCTTCTGATCCGAAGTCAGACGCCTTATCCATTAGGCCACGCGGTCGGATTGACAATCGAGGAGTCCTGTTTCGTATAAGAAACAGAGATTAGTGCGTAGACGATTACAAAGCCTGTTTTAGGTATAGCGATAGATCTACTAGAACCTGATGTCTATTTTTCATCTGCCGAATACATTTCCTGAGCCTGAATCTGCATAGGCGTCGTAAACGTGCAGCAAACAACATGAACTGCTAACTGTAACTGTCCTTTATACTGATAATGTCTTTGCAGACTTGAGGGAGCAAAATTAAGACATTACTTGGTTACGTAGTCATCCTTGAAGTTTTCTTTTTCTTTTTTCTTCGACTGACCCCCGATTGACAAAAGGACGCTGTCACCCTCACTTCCTATATCATTATTTTGTGCCAATGATTTATTTTAAATTGGTTTTTTTTCCAAGTCCTGTGACATTCTGGTGAATTAAAATACTTTCAAGAACATCTTTCTTCTCTTTTATTCGTGCTTTCAAGTGTGTGTCATTGTTGTATTGCACATTGTTCTTTCATTTCATTTCCTTACTCAGCGTGATTGAATATACAATAAATACAACAACACCGGATGCATTATATGAATGCTTTATTAAGGATAAAGTAGGTCTCAGTTCAGTAATGATATGAACTATAAGACCAGACAAAACTTCAATGCCAATATTTATGAACTAATAATGCACACATTTAAAGTGTATCATAAAAGTAAAGCAAATTAAATAGGTTAATTCTGACAACATGTTAATGACATTCACATACAGGTACTGAAAAAGTAAAAAAACAAAAAACATCCACACAAATAAATACAGTTACAATTTCATATTACTACTCTAAATATGCAAAAGATGAGGCGTCAGACATTTTCAAGTGCAATAGGTAAGACATTACAGTACAGAAACCTTATGAGCCTTTATAAAATCATAACAGACTCTGGTTTTGGCATTGCTTTGTCTATACTAACACATAATCCCCCTTTCTTTACGCTTAAATCATTCTAAAAGACACGAGTGTTTACCTCAAATGCATTTTATACACCACAGTTTTCCAGGATATTTAAGTTGCTGCAACTGTAAACAAACTTTTGCTTCTTGAGGAGGTAAACACAAAATCCTGTGTCGTTCTGGGTTGCAGACAAACACTTCTCCTCCACAGTTTTTTTTTTAATTTATATTTTATAGCGTTAAACACAAGTGCAGGGTCCCCCAGGTGTCTGCTGTGCCACGTGTGAAAGCTTTCAAGCTTGATTATGTCATGACTGAAGAGTTGGGTATAAAATATCAGCTGTAATAACATTCATTATAACAAAGGTTTAGATATAGGAGGTTACCCAGAAAAAAGGCATTGGTATTGTATACTGTGAAAAAGGTGCAATATGTTGCAGGTTAGATTTATAGTTTGGTAAGACTGCTAGGTGTTAGACAAAGCCCTGGTTTTAAGCCTTATACTGGATTAACATTGATTATACAGTTTGTCTGTGTGGCTATAATTAAAACAAAAACGTAATAACACTTAAATGTCATAACAAAAAGTTTTTGTTTTTCACAAACGTTCATGCTGTCTTCATTCAGTGCCCTTGTTTTTTGTTTTTTGTTTTTTTTTATCCCATTGATGACAGTGTAGTTATTTCCCTTTCACATTTTGGCAATTTCTCATTGTTCGGTCGGTTAGTTGCAGAAACAAAACTGGGTCACCCAACAACCAAAGATTTGTATCCCTTATTCTTTATGATGAGAGTTCACGTCGCCCAGAAATAGTGAAAACAACTGTCTGCAGAGATTTACAGATTGTCTGCAAGAGACCAGCTTTTTAGTATTTACTGGGTTCATCACTCTCACAATACATATTTGGAACTAGAAATATAATTAGCTTAATTATATGCTGTAGATATCACTATAAATAAATACTAAAGGCACTTCAGTGCTCATAACTTGAAGTGACTTTTACACAGTGGAGGGAGATTATCCTTAATTTATAAATGTAAAGTAAGTTTCCAGTCGGACTTCGTTTCCCGACGTTTTACGTTTCAGCCTTCCACTTTCACTTAAAGCTCAAGAGCAGGACTTCACCTGTGAAGTGAAGACGAGCATTCACACCACAGACTCACGTCGGCCGAGCCGGAGGACTTTCAGTTTATTTCTACGCTGACTTGAACGGAGATCAAATAATTCAATTGTCCGCCTCTTCCTGAATTTCTGAATTTTCTCAAACCGAATGGAATCGATGGTGAAACGAGTCCTTTTAATGGGAGATGTGACTCTCAAAACAGTTTCTTCAGTTACCGGTAGTCGTCTACGACGGCGTGACAGAGTTATTGTAATTACTCTCATTGGTGGAAGGGGGCGCAATTCAGGTTCAAACTCCAACAGCATGCGAACACTTTGAGAGAAAGATGAATAAAATAATTCACATTAGCTCAGCATTTTAGGAAATACACTTATTTACTGATTCCAGACAGTTAAAATAGATACCGCTCTCGTGTTCGTAGGATAAATATAATTGTATACAGCCAACATGTGGTTAGCTCGGCTAAGCTCAGCGCAAAGACCAGCCTAGCTCCGTCAGCAGACCAACAAAATCCTGCACGTTTAAAGTTTAAAGTTTCTTATTATATTCTGTCTGAACGTGTTGTTTCTGCTCCTGGCCAAGAAATCACCTGGTACACACCCCCGTAACACCCGATTTCATAACGCATTTCCTGCCTGTACGATAAATCGTTCGTCTCCGTAGCCTCTGGACGACGTCCACGTTGCCGAGCAACAGCTTTCTCACCACTTAATCGCTTGAGGGCCGAACATACGGTGAGCACGACGTCCCACGTCCCACGTCCCACATCCCACGTCCCACGTCATGCTCACGACGTCCATTCAGACGCAGCGTTCAATAATCTTTTCATTAAACTCTCCTAATTTAAAAAAAAAAAAAGAAATTCATGGCGCGATAATCTTTAAAGAAGCAGAAGTTATGATGAACGCAAGATAATGGTTAACATCATCCAGACAGAAGGCTTATTAAGCTGTTAATGTGAACAGTGACATAATGAGGACCGTTAGCACCTCGAGGTCCTTCTTCAGACACAACAGCTCTGCAGCTCGAGAGATGAAAGATCGATCTTCGTCTGAGTTCACGTTCACAATAGATTCTGATTTCTACTCGTGTCGTCGCCAACTTTCTCCCGTTTTAGTGGAGCGTGAACTTTTAGTGAACTCCCACGAGAGGCGTGTTGTTTCAGTAAATGTAGTTTGTAACGTAAAACCGATTCAGTTGGAACATCGAATAGAAGAATAAGTGGCGACTGAGCTCAAACTAGGCCTCAACAAAGTCATCCATGTTTCATATTACTTTATACGACTGAATTTTATAAAGTTTTCATCGCATGCAATTTAGATTCTTTTTCTTTGCTGGAAGTTTTCACTTTTGAATTGACGTCATTTTGACCTGAACTGTGTTTGAATTCAGCCGTTTTCAAAGTAGCACCCTCTAATGTTTGCCCGCTCACAAACCCGAGAACAAAACACTGAACTGGCGACATAATTAATCTCTCTGGAGCCGCTCAGTGTAAATTTAGTGTTTACTAGATTTGCCAGATTTCCCAGACTTGCTAGCTTTAGCAGCTTTGGTAGCTTTGATGTCCATCTTGGTCTTCTGGATCCGAGAGAAGATCTCCTTAAAAAGGGCTTTGTACTCCGGAGTGTTCTGCCCCAGCCTCTTATCCACCGCCTCCACCTGCTTGCTGATGCTCTCAATGGCTTCAGGGGTGGAGGGGGACTGGGTGGGGGTGGGGGGAGGCGCCGGGGTGGGGCCCATGGCGCAGTCTTTCATGGACGGGTCTCTGGAGACGGGCCGGGAAGTCTGGACGCCGGCGTGACACAGGCTCTCCTCGTGGCGCCTGCACTTCCCCAACAACTCCTCGTACTTCTCCAGTAAGGCGTGGTACTGCTCATCCACCTCCCTGAGGATGGACATCCCCCTCTTCCTCACGCTGTTGGCGTGGAGAGCGTAGCTGCCCCGCCGGCGGCCGGACGCGTCGCGGGCCACGATGGCGTTGAGCGCCGTGTCGCTGCAGCTTTTCCTCACGGGGCTGGACTCGGGCAACGCTTCGCCCCCGACGCCTCGCCCTCCTTCCTTCTCCTCCCTCACGCCTCCTCCCGTCTCCCCGACCTCCGCCTCCAGGAAAGTGTCGGTCTCCGGGGTGATGTTGAGGACAGTCTGGGTGAGAGCCACGCCGTCGTCCTCGCTGCTCAGCAGGAAAGTCCGAGCGCGACGGAGCTGCTGCAGCTCCTGCAGCTCCACCTCCAGCTCCCGTACCCTCGCCTGGCAGCCCTCTGCATCCTGTCGACACAAACACTCAGTTACTGTCGTGACGTTTTATTCCCCGGACTGTTCAAAGTAATTAATGATGGGATTCCTTTGAGACGGACCGCTCAGAGCCATTATTATTTGGAAGCATTGTATAAAGTTCTAATGATATGCAGATGACCAACTATACACCCAAAAACTCAAACTCTAAGCACACAGTTCGTCTGGATGGCGTTGCTCTGGCCTCCGGTACGACTATGAGGAGTCTTCTTTTATGTACCGTTAGCGATCTGAAGTTGTGAGCAGGGCTTTTGCATCCTACCTGCACGCGCGTCTGCAGCCGGGAGAACTCTCCAATCAGGAGGTTGCACTCCCTCTCCACCCCTTCCCTTCGACCCCTCTCAGTCCGGACAGCCGCCCGCAGAGCCGACACCGCCTCCCTCAGGTGCTGGTTCTCTTCTTCGAACGGCTGACGCTTGGCATCCAGAGTGAAGCTCTCGGCCCGGCCCACGACAAACTCATCTTCATACCTGACGAAGTGAAGGAGAAATATTTAGCTGGTTTCTTACCGGCAGGGTTTTTGCTCTTTACCGTTTAATACCGCTCGGGACACGACGAGTACCTCGGTGCCGTGCAAAGCTCCCTCAAGCAAGGGAAGGAGTGGATGGTCTTGCGCCGCTCCCTCTTCTCCCTCTTGACTCGGAGCTGCTCCATGGAGCGAAGCTGCTCCACCTGACCCGACAGAGAATCCACCTGGTTCTGCAGAGTCTCTATCGTCCCCGTTAACCTGGTGCATGAGAAAAGGAGAAAAGCTTTACGACGGCACGAAAGAGGATAAAGAAGGTGAGGTAAGAAAACCCCCGAGCGCCTCTCACCTCTCGATCTTTTGCTGCGAGGCCTTGCTGTCCGTCACCAGTGTGTGGTTGGTTCGCTCCAGCTCTCTGGCTGTCCCGTCCAGCTGCTCGTACACTTTGGCGTGCTGCTCGTTCATGTCCCGAAGAACCTCCAGCTGCTTGGACAGGTACTGGAAACGCATACACAGGTTTAGGAGGATCACTAATACAACATGTACAGGATCAGTAACGACGATCTTAAAACTCAGATCTGTAACAACAGCGAGGAAGCTTTCACGGGCTCTCACTTAAATTTGACTTCACTTTCCTGTTCATTTCAGACAGTGGGAGTTGTTGCTCTCTTTGAAGCTTTTAATCATATCGCACGACCTTCAGCCGCACGTGGACTTTGGCAGCGATCATAGAATTAGAAATGTTTAGAAATTCAAATTTTTTCCGAAAGATTTTCTTTCTGACGATGATGTCTTGTTATCGAAAGTGTTGTTAAAAGTGCACGTTGCTTCCAGCTCTGAAAGATGAAGCCGATGTTGAAGTGCCTTAAACTGCAATACCACCAACTTCTAGAGGTTGTCTCCAAAAACCCTCCGGCTCACTTCAAGTTCAAATCATTTTTCACTCCTTATTAGTTTTCTGGCGAAAAGAATCCCGTCATTAATTAGAAAATGAGCCTCAAAAAGCCGTTTGAAGGGGCGTGTCTTTTTGAGTGACAGGCCTGTGGTGCAGTCAGGTTACTGCTATCAGTGGGCGGGACTTAGTATCGTCAGGTTTCCTCCCCAGCTTGTCCACATATGCTCACTTTTGGCTCCAAACTACTTCGAACTAGCAAAATGGTGACGACTCAAGTCTGAACTCGAAGCTTCATAACCGTTCACTAACCGACGGGTGACGTCACTGTTGGTTTCCGGAAGAGTCAAGATTAACAAATTGGAATCTGTCTGATAAATAATTTGTACCAGACGAATGCATCCCAGTGACATGTTCCAGTAATGATCCTCAATAAGTCTCGACCTTAAACGGCCTTGTGGCCGAAGAAGAAGAAGGCAGACATTATTAATAATACGCAATTGTGACATGTAGGACAAATTTCAAAACGACCAAGAAAGGAGTGTTGCATTGTGTTTACTTCTATACCATATGCAAATTGCTTTGTGGCTAGTGGTTGTATGTAAAACTGACATGAAAACGTGAATTATTCATCACTGTAAAAAAGAAAAGGAAAAAGAAAGTAGCAGCAGTTAAGGCAAATGATTTGGCGCTTTATAAATAAAACAGAACTGGAGTTTGCTCTTTGTCAGGACTCTGTCATTCATACCTCGATCTCTTGCACTTGCTCTTCATTAGTGATGTACATCTGCTGCAGAGAGTCCTCCAGCTCCTTGTTCCTCTCCAGCAGAGTCTTCCCCAGCTCTGCTGCCAAGTGGAGATCTACCAATTAGAAAGAAATGGAGGAAACGATTAAAGAACAGCGAAGACATGAGTAAAAACACGGCATGGGATAAAAAACGAAAGCCAGGGAGAGGCGAGAAATGAAGGCATGAATATTAATGCCGGTGGAGGAAAAATAGAAGAGAAATGATTCAGAAGAAGTTAATCTCAGAAGAAGACATATGAAGCTGCACAATTTAGATTACCACTGTCACGATTTGATAGAGCACACGGTTCTATTTAAAGCAAGATTATAACAAGGTCTGGTGTGATCTCACGGCCCATCACATCACCTCATCACTGGATCAGTACAATTATAGAAGGAGGAGAGCAGGAAGACAGAGAGAGAGACGGCGCTCGTCCCTGCAGTATGTCGTCCTGCAGGTCCTCGTCTCTCTGCTGACTGATTATGAAGGTCAGAGATCGGTGCCAGGATTATTTGGAGAGACACCTCTCCTCTGAGATTAGGACAGGAGGCGAGTGAGTTAAAGGCAGGTAGATTTACATTTAGAGAGTTTAATAAAACTGCTCTGTTGACAGTGAATTATTTTTAATCACACCTCACTTTTCCTGTTTTGATTTGTGCTTCCAGACGTGCTAATGCACCTCCAAAGTAAGATGAGTCACGGTCATCGCTCTCTTTTCTAACTGTGCTCTGACTCAGCGGTATTGATGGCCTACATTGCCGGGTCTGAGTCAGCGCTAAAACCGAACAGCCAATGAAGACCTCTCTCATACAGCCGCAGCTCTGACTTCAATAATGGAGAGTGATCACCGGGTCAGATGCCAGCACACGAGCAACCTACAGCGACTCCTGACCTGCATCACTGCAACGTTTATCTGTCACTGAATCCGCAATGAGGGAAAGAAGCACAGAGACAAATCAAGCACACATACACTGAGGATGTCATGGTTTTGTGCTAAAAGAGTTTGTTGATTGGTCAAAAACAATAAAATTCAGTAAAAAAAAAAAAGAAAAGAGCCAAGCAGTCTGTGGTTTCAGCTTTCCAAATGTGTGAATTTGTAAGTTGAATGTTTTTGCATTTGAATACTAGTTGGACAAAACAAGTAATGTAAAAGACATCTGCCTGTGATGGACATTTTTGTCACTGTTTTCTAACAACTGATACATTAAACAGAATATTCTGTCATTATAATAATCAATCTGGTAAGTTTTTATTCTGGTCTTACTAATAAACACAATAAACAACAAACAACAAACAATAAACACCAGCCCAGTGGACTGAGAAGAAGCTTGTCAACGTTAGCATGTTGCTAACTTTCATACACCCATAATAAAACTGCTTGTCAGCTGACTCTTAAGTAATCTTGCAGTCTTCTGTAATTATTTATTCTTCTTCTTTTAAAAGTCATGAAAAGATCAAATGTAAACGGGGTCACTTGAAGTCACAAACCCAAAAGAAAGTTACCACTGAGCATTTTTGTCCCTTTTCGCTTGTTATTTTGGATCAGTGTTTTGGCTCAGTCCAGCCTTGTTTCCCATCGGTGGAGACCAAAAACAGAGCTAAAAGCAGTGGATGTTGAGCTTGGTGCCAAGAGACATGAATACTAATGTTGCTCAGCGTCTGGTGGATGTGTAAATAAAAACATAAACTGCTAACAAATTTGCAAAGTCGGCTTGAAATATGACAATGACAGTGGTGTCGTTGCAACTTGTTTCTGCTGCCTCCAAGTGGCTAAAAACTCCCTCGCAGGTGTAACGTTCCTCCAAAAAAATTACACGACTTACTTTTCAGTAACCCTGACAAATACATAAGGTTAATTTTGACAAAAATAATGTATAATTATATGTCAGCTGTCAAGAAACTGCAGTACGTAAATACCAAACGTTTGCGTTAATTTAGAAATATTGTCTGCTTTTTACATGAAATTGTGAGTATGGATCCACCAATTGTGATGAGGTTGTTTTTTTTCTCCTAAATGCTGATGTTGGTATTAATTCTAAAAACGCAGCACTGTTGGAGCTCCATGTTTTCAGTCACCGCTTCAGTGAAACCACACTCCTCTTCTACCTGGCAGTCCTGTCATCACCTCCTCGAGTTGGACTAATGAGTAGCGAGCGACACGTGCTGTTACCAACGGCTCCATATGGACCAATTCACACACTTCCCTCTGTGCTGATGGCTTAATGAATTCTCAGGTACCACTGAATGAATCCCTCTTCATTGCTGGAGTGAATGATGTTCCCCTCAGCCCTCGTTCTGTTACTAGAAATACGACTCAAAGCGTGGAATTAATATGGTTCATGAGGAACATAAGCAGCCCATGACGTGTTATTATTGAAGCCATTAAGGCCTCTGAGGTTCTAATAAATAACTCTCTCATTGATGTGGTATGACAATATAATTGATCTTTAATTTCTCACTTTACTTCTTGAGGAAAATTCGAGGTGATCGCATGTACAACTAACCATTATAAATGGCAGGTGTTTATACGGGGAGTTCAAGACCATCAGGACTTTAAAGGGCATGTGGTGACAACTGAGAAAAGTCAATCCACTTAGAAACTCTGGAATGAGGTTAAAATTTGTAAGTGGACGTTGAGTTAAGATGGGGTTTTTTTTTTCCATTTACAGGATCAGAAATGGCCTTTCAAGTGCTATTTAAATTTCCACATACAGTCCTGCTGGTACATTGTAGTTATGGGCAGAATATTCTCACCTACAGTAGTTAAAGCTGCCATAATAAACATTGTTATGTTAACAATGAATAAATGACTCTTGGGATGAAATGGGTCGCTAGCACTGACAAACAAAAGAGCATTATCACTCAGTTCTCATCATCTTTAAGGGCTTCATAACAACCATCTGTTTGGTTTTGTGTCAGGTGACTCTCATCTGCTTCTTAGACTGTATATAAAAGTGGACGCAGCTTCCGGGTATGAAACACGAGGCTGATGTGAAAATGCCTTAAGCTGCAATACCACCGAGTGCCTCCAGGGGTTAGTGGCTCCCGTAGACGCCCATTCAACGTCTCTCATGAAATACAAAGTCAATCACTTTTTTCCACAAGTTTTTACGGTGTTTTTAGCTAAAGTCTCCCTTTCTTATTAGTTTTCTGACGAGCTGTCAAAAAACGCCACTCACTGACGTCCCTGCTGGTTGTCGCTTGGCTTCAATCAGCTTTAGGGGGCTTCATAACGTAATTTGTTTGACTTCTTTTTCAGTGTCATCTGCTCTCATCCACACAGATTTCAGCAGCAGATATTATTAGAAACCCTCTGGTACACAAGAATTAATCAAAACTGGGTAGTAAGCATTAGCAGTGTCAGCAACAATGGCTACACACATAGGGAAAAGAGCACTAGTGACAAAAACTCGTTTTTTTTTAGCATTAAAAAAAATAATTTGTGCAGTATTGTCATCGTCAGAGTAATGCTAGACTGACTAGAGTTCCTTGTATTAATAAAAAGAAAGCTGAATTGAATTATCAGAAGCTGTCTCAGCGTGAGACCTCTTACACATTTAAATCCAAATCCTACCGAGTACAACCAGACAACCCAAACACTGTTTTAGTGTCTGCATTCAAATGTCGAATTCTCTTCGGCTGCCAGAGAGGGAAAGCGAACAGTACACAGCCTAAAGCCTCAGTGACAAGAGAATACCAGAGGAAGAGGAGGAGGAAGAGGAGGAGGAGGAGGAGGAGGAAGAAAACAACATAAGAGTGGGAGAGCGAAAGAGAGCCAATCGATAGAATTCACTGCATACAAGCAAACAACTTAGCAAGTCAATACTCGACAACTGTGTGTTCGCTTCAGACAGTCCGGACACTGACACACAGGATGAAGTCAAAGCAGGCCGTGATCACAGCATGTATGAAGAACACACACACTTCCTGCCTGCTTCTTAAAACCAGCTCGGAGTGAGTGTGTGAGTTCAAAACACTCAAAAAAGAGGAGCAAACCTTTAAACTCTTATTTAATGGATCTGGTAAGTAGATTTGTGGATGTACTTGTAGATAAATGTCCTCACACGCAGCAGTGTAGGAGGTGATGTCTTCCACAGGCGGCGTTGTTTTGGTAGGTGCAGATCACCCATGAGATTCACTGGAATGTGGAAAACAAGACTTGTCCTGTTCCTCTTCTTTCTGAGTTGCAGATACGACTTCTCGACAGAAAAACATTCAGTGGCATTAAATGAATTATTGAGTGCTCGAGCGGAGTGTTTTTCTGGATTACAAAGTGCTCTAATGCACAATATGTTTCAAAGCAGGCAGATTGTTACAGTCTGTCCTGGGATCGTTGCTCTTTAACGCTACTCGAGTGGCGTAAATACTCATTAAGATGAGACAGGAGAGTCTAAACAGTCGAGGAAACCTCTCATCAGATGGAAGTGAAGCCAGTCTAAGCTGGTAGCACCACAGAGTCGCTTCTTGGTGGTGAGCCAGTAGAGACTCTCCCTAACACGCAGTCGGCCCAAACGAAGAAACATCCTGATTCCACGTCTACGTCCTCCCTGTTTATTTAGAGTTGAACTGTGAGCTGCAGCTGCATCGTGATACGATTCGACATTCCTCAGGAAGGAGGACTCGGCTGTCCAAGTTCGACATTTGCCAGACTTTCACACAAAATAAGATTTTCATTCATAAATGACTCCAACTACACGGTTTTATAAAACAGTGGACATTCACTCGTTTAGAATTTTTATAGTCTGAATACCAGTTGTTCATTAAGATTTATATTAACTTATATTCAAAAGGCATGTTGTTCTCAAAGCTGGTCAGAGTTTGAGTGTTTCGTGGCGACCATCTTGTGCTGGTGCTTACACCAGCAGCACTGCATGTGGTGTACTGTACGCATGTGCTGAGATTTAACAGGCGGGTGGATGCATGATGAAATTAAAGGTAATAATACGTGAGGATTCACATTTGTTGACATGAACATAAATTATTTAGGTGCCACGCCATCCACCACAGACTCTGAGAACATGTTGGATTAAAGGCAGATTAAAAAATTTTTTTAAAAAAGAGCCCGATAACTTGAAGGAGGCGATTTGTCAGATTTGCAGTAAAAAGCTAGCGGTCACAATAAAATTAAAATAAAAAGACAATTATTTGTGCGACTCTTTATTGTCAACTAAAATTGAATTGTGGTGACATGCCTGGCATGATTGGTCATCTGGAAATGCTGTTTCTGATATCTACTCATTGTAGCTAATTGCATATTTTTTTCAAGAAATTATATTATTTTAGAGAATTGCCAAACTGTAAAATAAGCTGCTGCCACTTTATTTTTCCACACTAATAATATTATTCCAAAAAAATGTTGAATCGTTCATTTATTGGTTGAAAGGAATCAAATTAAAATGAAAAGAGCCTACAAATACTGGAATCAGTTTTTATGTGTTTAACAACTCCAACCCAAATAGACCATTTATATGAGAGTTTGACAACCAGTCTAGGAACCTTTAAAAATTCAAAATGTGTCATTAAAAACTACCATAAACTACTAAAACCATAACTTTCTTGGCAAAAGTCAAGTTTAGAGGCATTGAACTCGGTTTTAACAGTGAAGTTTAGTGAAATTTTTTCATCCTGAAATACTTCATCACCGCCACCTATTCACAAAAATGCTTTTTTTATAATGAAAACTCGTAAAGAAGTCTTTTTATCTGCCACAGCCCAGTGAGTCCTGCATGACAACAAGGTAACACAATGACAGCGGTGTCCCTCTCTGGAGGACTCGTGGCATCCAGAAATGTCGCACCACTAAAGACGAGCTCGGGCAGTCAGCACTGTGAAGCCCGGCGCTGCTCTGAGAGCTCCGACATCCTCTCTGCTCCTGGAAACACACGAGCTCTCTGCATGGACGCACACATGAAGAAGACACGGCTCATTTTCTGACACCAGCCATTTTCGACTTTCATTTTAATGTCAGTCCTCTCTACTGCTGCCATCCTTATTTGGCTTCCATCTTTCTTCTTCACCACCTCCCAAAATGAAAAAAAAAAAGCTAGTGAAGATCTATTTTTACCCTCCGGTTCAGTGACGTGTGACGCTTCGTGCACAAAGGGAGAAGTTGACTTGAGGATCTATGACATCATGATGGCGAGTACGTGCCTCCTTGTGTGTTTCCAGTCAAGTAAAATCACAGCATCAGCACTGTTTCAGCCATTGGTGCTGATGCTGTGCCAAAGGAAATGTACCATTACAATTAGCTGTCCAGAGAGAAGGGGACTGAGAGATGACGGGAGACAGGAAATAATGCAGAACACCGTGTTATGCATATTGGCCTCAGAGCACATCATTGTATAACTCCTGTTTTGGTTTCTATAGGTCATACTAATATGTAGAGAGTTTAAATAGCATGTTAAATTTGGTTATAAAGTGGCTGATAAATGTCAAAGCAGATGTTTGACAGATGTGTGACATCATCCAAAATGCAGCCTCCTAAATCATCGACAGATATTAGTTCCAGTTCCCCCTGAACTGGAACATAAAGAGCCTCATCCTCATCTATATGGAAATTGGCTGATACAAATTCCATCTGCTGCATGGATTGCATTTTGTACAAGCATCAAAATAAATATGGAAAGCTTTTAAAGGGTTGTTGCATGTTCAATTGATCGGTCCATCCTTTGAGAGCTGAAATATATGAATGAAATTAGGACCATGAAGATGTTTGTAGATCAGACAGATTCACGTATAATGTTACGTTGAGAGAAGGTGGCCCCAGTGGGAAGACAGAGGGGAATTAGCTGCCTTTCAATTAGGTTAATTAAACAAACACTGAGTCCGTGAATCATCCTGCTGGACTGTCACAGAGATTTTTCCGTTAAAAAAGTTAATTCAATAGAAAACATGCTCCTGAGCTGCAGTTATTGATCGACTGGTCATTTTTCAAGCCCAAATTTCCACCAGATGAGAGAATTGGCTGATCTTCATCAAATTG
The DNA here is from genome assembly GCF_022577435.1 of Embiotoca jacksoni. NCBI lineage: Eukaryota > Metazoa > Chordata > Actinopteri > Embiotocidae > Embiotoca > Embiotoca jacksoni. The sequence continues at coordinate 10,099,263 of NW_027185341.1, read as the reverse complement.
TATTTCTTCTTTCACGGTTTAGATGAATTGATTAATCTACAAAGAAATGATTGTACGTATAATTCATAATTAAAATGATCCTCAGTCGCTGTTCAAACCTGCAAAACAGCCAAAATACATGTAAAGCCCAAACTAAAGGGTGTATCTCTACATCCTGATGGTTTTAACCTACTTTATTCCAAAATAAAAACCTCTAAAACAACAGTAACAGCAAACACATTCTGCAAACATTTAGTATTGCTTATGTGGGAAAGAAATCTTGACATCTAATTTTCTAGGTATCAGAGGTATTTTTTTCAGAAAAGAATCAAGACTTACTTTTGCTTTAAAACTCAAATCCTTACACTGCATTGCTTTGTTAAACTACATATTTTCATATTCATATTTTCAGGCTTGACGTCAGCCTCAAATGAGGAGTAAATGCCCTCAAAATAATAAATGCAGCAACTTAAAGTCCACTGAACCTGAATGTTTCCTCATAATTTGATCCCGTATTATGAATGTTTCATTTCATATAAATATAGGAAAACATCCTTCAATGAAGAGCTGGGAGGATGACATGTTTATCATTTTTGACCTATACGACGTCACTTTTTTTTTTTTTTTTTTTTTTTTTTGTCAAGTAATCGAGTAATAGTGATAGCCTTACATGAACCGCACTGATAACACTGCTGCTGAGGATACATCACACTGCCTGATGCTGACTATTTCACAGGCCCTGCTTGGCATGCTTTCAATGCATTGTTGTCAAAGAAGCACAGCCTGCCTCCTGGAAAACTCCTTTAAATGTTGAAGCGATCGCATTGAAACAGAAATGACGTCTCCTCCAGCGACAGAGCGTCTTTGTTCAGCGGAGGCCAGCTGACCGGCCGGCGCCAGCAGCTGACAGGAGGGATGCTACGGCCGGGGATGGAGGATGTCTTACCCTGCTCCAGGTCCTGCTGGTCGTACCACGGCTCTTCCTCTTCGGTTACGAATTCCTCCATTCTCCCTGAGCTTAGCATGGGTGACCCCCTTCCTCCTGAACCCGGGTAGACCGCAGTAATCCCCGGTCTGCGTGAACAATAGACCTCCAGCAGCCGGCGGGATCCTCCAGCAGGCAGCGGGTCGCTCCTTCAGGCTGGAGCTGCGCTCTTCGGTTCAGGGAGTGCTGCGTTGTGCTGGGGCTCTACGTGTTTCCTCTTTCCTTCCTCTCCTCTTGTTTCCTCGGTCACTCCCACCTCTGCCTCTCATCCCCCCACCACCGCCCAGCACCACCGGCCCATCCCGGTGCTCCGACCAGCCGCCGCCGCTGCTGCCTCTGCTGCTGCTGCAGTGGAGCTCCAGCTACAGACGTGGCAGCGATGTTGCAATAACAGCACTTCCTTTCTCCCTGTTGACAGCGGCTGACTCGCGGTGCCTTCATGCGCGGCTCGTACGCAACACTTTTGTCCCCACTCGTCTTGTTTTCGGTCAAGTGCGCCCTCTAATGTCAAAGTAGATGTTAAGATAACGCGACACCATTAATTTAGACGCCATTACTTGGAATATCAATAGTGTTCAAAGGTAACCAACAAATGGGCAATTTGAAATGTCAGACGGCACGTAAACGCTGCGTCACCTTAAAAACAGTATCATCCCAGATCCAGTTAGACCTAAAAATGGGAATAATCATCATCATCATCAATTAAAGACATAGTAACTAGCTACAACTAGCTAGAACAGTATCTAAAGTAGGCTATGTTACTAATTAAAAGTACACACATATATATATATATTATGTGGCCTAGTACACAAAGAAATACTGAAACACAATTAAGTGCATTAGACTGTTTATGTGACACAGTAAGTTGTAATGAAGTGCTGTAATTTGAAACCATGATTTCATTGAATTTCAGACGTCCACATTTAGAAACAGTAACATTTTTTAAATACATTTCACTAAAATTGCAGTTAAGTGTACTTATTGGACACCATGAGTATATTAAAAGTGCACTATATAACATCAATTTAAATATATAGGCTACCTAAAAAGTTTACTTACATGTGTGGTTTCATTAGCTTATATTATGTGCTAAATGGAACATAAGGTCCGAACAACAAACAATATTTCCTTTTCATCATAAAACAATAAGGCACAACTTTTAAAGTCAATCATCAGAGCACACTGAAAGCTTGACCGTGAAGTACAGAAAGGAAACTCAAAAGCTGCTTCAGAAACCTCCATTCAACTCCTTGTACTGGTTGTCCTGTCTCCAGTCTGTGTCAAAAAATGTATAAAAGAATTTAAACACAACTACGTCAGGCTGTGTAATCATAACAGGAAATGAGCTAATAATGTACAACAGTTCATCTGTAGCAGATGAGCTGGAAGGCTGGAAAGGAGTGATACTGGGTGGGTTCATGTGTTAAACCGTTTTTATATCACATCACTTCTACAGTGTACAGTCTCCCTGCAGTCCACATGAACGCATCCAAACTGAGAGTGCATTTGAGATGGCAGCTCTGTCCTCCGACTGTACCAGCCAGTGTGTGTGAGCTGCTCTGCAGAGAGATCCAATGGAAAACAGCTGCTTTGGAACTGAATATGAAGCATTCAGTTCAGGCGGTTGATGTCATGAAAGCTGAACAAGACAAGTACATTTTCAAGTCAGACAAACTTTGGCTTACTTTCATGCTCATTTTTAATGCCCGGCCGTTCTATCGCACTTTTTTCTTTTAAAAGTTTATGTAGACCCAGTTGAAATCGGTTGATATCAGGAAAATGAATGTTTTTCTACGAAAGCCTACTATTTCTTTTAACAAAGTAAGTGAATGCAAATTGGTCTAAAACTGGCATAAGTTTGATTTAAATCAGAGATAACCTGCTAAAAGATAATCATGTTATGTGAACACATTTTGGATTAAAACATTACTGAGGTTTGATACAAAGTAAATGCAGTTTGAATAATAGTCTTGTGTTTTTGCAGCTCCCTGAACCTGCTTTTTTCGGCAGGAGATGCTGAGTTACGTGGCAGTTGAGTGAACTTTGTCCTTTAGACTGCTGGAAATGATTTAGATCATGTCACAAAAATTATAAATGTTAATTTAGACCAGTAGAGGGCGAGCTCGTGTTTTATACTTGACATAACAACATCAGAAGTCCCTCTCAGCATCAAGGTTTAAGATAATACAATACTATTTCTATCTTTTACTCCCTTTGCGCACCAAATGTGGTTATTTTTATTCATTATTCAGTAACATATAGATTTACATGTAATAAAAATCACATTTAACTGCTCATCAGAATAGCCATACTGATCTTTCACTGGGTTACAGTTGGAAATTACATTCAAGCAGATTAATTGACACAATATTAACATCCTTTTTTAACACAAAGACTCACTGCACCTTCTTTAGAAAACCACTGAGCAGGTACGCTTTGCCTATTAAAAGCAATTTCTGTGTCACAGTTCTGTAAAAGTTGGGTCATGAAATCCCTTTTGCCAAGTCCCACAGCTAATGAAAGAGGATTCGGATGGAGCCATATGTTATTCAGGTTAGTATTACAGAAAATCTCCTTGTGTTAAAAGTTAAAGCTGCAGAGGACGATGACACGTCTGGAACGTCCAGCTGCAGCGCCTTTTGCAAAAAGGAAATCTTCGGTGTTCTGAATGATGAAAACATATCCAACGTGTTGCATGTTATATCGTCCTGTGCTTCTGAAACACTGATGCACTTTTCTGTTTGAAATCATCGAACACTGACGTGACTCACCCACACGCCCCTTCGTGTAACATAGTGATACCTCTAGCCCTGATGATGCACTGAGGATACAGATGGAGGCCGGACTCAGACTAGAGCTGTTTTTCTCTTTCTGACAGCATGACATTCTGCTGAAAGTCTTCACGGTTGAGAGCTGACATGGTCTCTGAGGATTGTATTTGAATCATTTCTCATGCAAACACACTGAAACAGTTGCCTTATCTACACCAGCTGTTGTTATGATGATCATTTTTAGGGTTAGAGATGAGCAAATTGTGGTCGTTGGAATAAACTTTCCGTGAGTTCAGATCAACTCCATTTGAGTGCAAATGTGAGACCGTCGAACACACTCTTAAGCAGAGTGAAAGTAACCCTTTTCTAGATAGATAGATAGATAGATAGATAGATAGATAGATAGTTACTTTATTAATCCCCAAGGGGACATTTTTTCACTGTGTTAACAATCAACACTTAGAAGTACAGTATGTATTATTTGATACTGATGGAGTTGAAATTTCATCACACTGTAAAGGTTTGACATCGAAATGAATATCATACAACAACAAATGTATCATTTAAGAAATATATGCAGTGTGCAACATTTAATGCTGCATGAATATATAGCATGTGTGACAAGTTACAAGTCAAGCAATGACCTATATATATATATATATATTTATATATATTACATTCTTTGCACACTTATGGTTGCCCATTTTATGCATTATTACGTCTTCATTGAAATGTTCCAAAAGTGCATGTTTTAACAAAAGGAAATATAATTTCTGCCCATCACTTATTTACTTTGGTTGCTTTACAAACAAATGACTAATGCATGCTGGGAAATGCTAATACAGCAACAGAGCTGAACAGTAAACACCAAGTATAGAGTTGATTCATACAACACCCAGCAAATGAACACCAAAATATTACTCCACCAAAGAGTATCGCTGAACACAAGCTGCAGAATAACTTCGAAAATAAACTCCCAAAATCAAACTGCTTCACACTGTTTTGTTTAACTCCAGAAGATTGCTTACATTCATAAGAACAGTCACCACTCTTAACAGGAAACGGTTGGCTAAAGGCTGAAAAAAACTCTAAACAGACATCTGCTGAGAGTTTTGCTTTGTCTTGATTAAAGGCAGAGGAGGAAGGACCAGTTTGATATTCAAATGGGTGTTTTTGTGTGATGAAAGCAATGTGTTACTTCAAGAAAAGGAGTTTAAGACCACAAGCAGGATTATGAATATTATAACCAGTCTGTTAATGTTGAGTTATGTCTCTTTCACACATAGACCTACCCTTCCTTTACCACACATCAGATACATGTGCACAAAATGGTTTGCAGTTGTACACTAATACACAACTTTACATTGTAACACAGATCCACACACTTTAGACAAACATTCGTAAAGTTATCACTTTTATAACTCACAACTGCTGCGTAGACAAAACAAACAATTTGTGCTCTCGGAAATGTTGTTAATCCATCAACAGTGTCAAATATCCAACCATCCTAAAACAAAGATTTTCACATCAAATTTCGAATTTATCTGCAAAACCTGCCACATGTTAATCTACTAATTTACGAGAGCAAAATGGATAATTTATATGTATCAATTCATGTATCTGTGTTTAAGTCCGGATCAAAATAAAGTGTCAATAAGGGTCACTTAAGTTCAGGGTGTAAGTTGGTGTAAAGGGCTCTGTGTGTCTGACACCGTCAGAGGTTACAAGGTTAAGCTGCTATCACGTTGCTCGTTGAGTCTGCTTAAAACAAAGCCTGAATGGAGACTGATTCAAGCAGGGGCCTCTATTCTCCAGACCTCCCCACATCCTATCAAACAGGGGTCAATGCAAATCAGCCTAGTGTTGCACATTGTGCTCCCTTATGACTCCTGACCCTTTCCATTAATATCAATGACATCCTTACAATAAATCAGTGTTTTTCCTCCGGCATTTAAAATGAAGCTGTGTGAATTTAAATAAACGATTCCTGTGAATGAGGAGTTTCCGTGTTCGTAGGCTGGAATGGAAACCTTTATATTTTTACAGCTACAACCATAGTCACACTTAGTGACGTCAAAAGGTTTTTATCTACTTGACACATTCTTTGCTGGAAGAAAGTCAGTTCCTGCTGGTGATGAATGTGTTGCGCAACAAGTGTGAATAATCCACATCTAACTAATAACCCACATGAAGGAAGATCTAAAGGGAGAGCATCTTCTAAACTTCCATTAATAAATAAATATATGATCTCACATTAAAAAAGATTAATTAGCTACAACCAGTCAAATATCTCAAGCAGTTATAACCAATTCATAGTCAAAATGAAATCAAACTAACTTTACAGTTCAAGCATTTTTGCATCTTTCAGCTTATTGTTTTGTTTTTTTATGCCCAGAAATGAATTGTTTTGCTTCACTCTTGTAGTATAATTTTTTTACTCAAGCAACCTTTAGTGAAAAAGTGCTGATGAAACTTGAACATGATGGAGCATAATAACAGCGAGAGAACTCAATGTTCAGTCACCAATAAAGAGCTGAAACAGAGTGAATATCGAACTTACATTCACTCTTGTGACCAGACACATAAACTTGTTGCTCTGTGTTTCATTGAGATCAAAATCGAGCTAAAAGACATTTCCTAGACTCATCGTTTGCCCGAGAAGATCACGCCGATCATCATTTTGTTCCACCAAGTAGGCAAAGCAGGCTTGAACTCATTTATTTGCATTAAATATCTCCCAATGATAAACTGTTTGTAACAGTATTGAAAACTGGAAATGATGCGAGGAAGGTATTTCCAATGTTAATCTCAAATGTTGGCCATGAAGCGAAACCCTTTTTAAGTAAAAGAGAATATATGTAGTCTGATTTATATAGGGAGGGACAACTGGTGGAGCCCGAGGAGCTCCGCCTCCAGAAGTGCTGCAAAACAGAAAAACTGGCAACCACACTCATATTTCCTGGTCCTGCTTAAAGGTGAGACATTATTAAAAGGAAATATTTGATGGCCTTCAAGAAATGTTCCACTATGATATTTCCAAAAATCCAAAAGTAACCGTCGTAGATGAACTTCTGGAGGATGTTGAGGGAAGAGCCGATCCCATCAGCTACCAACCCTGTTAGTGGTTGTCATAAAGCCCATATTGTAATTAGGTGGCTGAAACCTGAACCTCCATCATACAACAACATTAGAAGAAAGTGAGCTGTATGAGACAACAAGGTGGAGCACTATTTATTCTATTTCATGCTGTTTGAAACTATCCACACTCTTTCTCCTATGTGCCTCTTTGTAATGTAACGCTTCATGTTGTATTTAAAACTGAATCAATGCCAGGCCAGCTGGTATCTGGATAATCTGTGAAACTGCTTTAAAATGGCTGATGTGGAAATAAAACAAGTCCAACTTCCGTGTCTTTCAATGTTTTTACAGCTTTCTACAAGAGCAGCACCGACAGAGCGTCTTTCAAGAGCCTCAGCTGTAACATTTCCACTGCAGGAAAGATTTGGGAAATGAGTAATAGCCACTTCTGCATAAATTCGACTCAGCCTGGAAAGACCAATTATCCTCTAATGCATGTGGACGCCCACAATTGTCTTTCATCAAAACCACCATTTTTCATCAGAACACGAACCAGCCTGAGTCGACCTCAGAAACATCGAAACCAGCAGAGCAAAAGAAGCGGCCTCATTGTTCTTTCTCTCAGTCTTTGAGAGACCCTTTTTTGAGGCTCATGACACACCACCTCTGATAAAGATGGAGGAAGGACTCACAGGGGCGAAAATCAGCTGCACCACGAGTCTTGTAAATGTCTCCTGTATCACCTCCTTTGTGTGAACATGGAGGACATACAAGGGAAGCAACCGCAGATGTGAAAGAACATGGTCTTAAGAAATATGGGAGTCAGCTGGCAGGACACCAGATGGATGCATGCACACACACACACACACACACACACACACACACACACACACATACACACACACACATACACACACACACACACACACACACACACACCACCCCCTGCTCCTAGAAGGGGCCTCGTCTCCACGGTGACTGAAGACAAAAAAAGAGGCCCTGGCACAGCTGGTCTGTAGCAACCAAGAGAGAGAGAGAGAGAGGAGAGAGAGAGAGAGAGAGAGAGGAGAGAGGAGGGAGAGAGGAGAGAGAGAGAGGGGGGGGGGGGGAGAGAGAGGGAGAGAGAGAGAGAGAGGGGGGGGGGGAGAGAGGGAGAGAGAGAGAGAGAGAGAGAAGAGAGAGAGAGAGAGAGAGAGAGAGAGAGGGAGAGAGGGAGAGGGAGAGAGAGAGAGAGAGAGAGAGAGAGAGAGGGGAGAGAGGGAGGGGGAGAGAGAGAGAGAGAGAGAGAGGAGAGGAGGAGAGGAGAGAGAGAGAGAGAGGGAGAGAGGGAGGGGGGAGAGAGAGAGAGAGAGAGAGAGAGAGAGAGAGGGAGGGGGGAGGAAAAACCAGTGAATGAGTGTTCAGATGTAAACAGGGCCGAGGGGTGAGGGCGAGAGAGAGAGAGAGAGAGAGAGAGGGAGGGTAGAAAGAGGAGGAGGAGGAGAGGGGAGGAGAGGGGAGGAGGTATACACAAACTCCCAGAGAGCAGGAGGAGAAAGTGAACCTGCAGGAGGGACAGTGTTGCAGTCACACAGAAAAAAGGCTGCTGATCTGCTGAGAGTCAAATTACTTCCCAACATCCAGCGCTGGTCTGTCAGGCTGAACAGGAGCAGCCTAATTAGATGAAGAGCCTGAGAGCAGCAGCACCACAAACAACTTTAAGGGAAAAAAAAAAGAAGGAGAGAGGGAGAAGAGGGGGAGGGTGAAAACAAGACGGAGGAGGAGGAGGAGGAGAAGTCTGTGAAACGTTGTGGGACAGTTTTATGAACTACAGTTTCTTTTCAGAGAAGATTTAACAAGTGGAAACAGAAGTTTCACACGTTCACTGCAGAGGTAAGAGCCTGTTTTCAGCACGTCAATAACTGTGTTTTAAGGCAGCTTTACACATTTTGGAGCTGGAAATCCATATTGCATGAAAAAAACAACAGGATTTCTACTTATTATTCGTGGTCGTATTCAAATACTGAAGCACAGGAAGTAAAGAACAACAACTGTTCAGGTTTATTCAGGACTGAGCTCATTTAAAGGCACACAGACTTACTTATATCTCCAAAGGCGTGCCATGTGTCCTTCAGTAAGATTTGTGCTGCATGTTTTGGTCTGCATGTTGTGCTGCTTTATGAAACATGATGTGGGAGTGCAGCGGACAGACAAAGACAAGAGGACACTGAGACATAAAGAGGGTCGGCAGCAAAGGTCACACATTCTTCTGAATAACTCTGGCAGGTGGCGGAGCTCTTCACTTCCCACGATCAGCCGGAGGAGCTCCTGGAAAACCAGACAAGATGTCTGATGCCAGACACTGAAGATAGACATATTCATACATACTGATGTCCACCTAGAGACTGAAGACAGACACATATTCATTCATACTGATGTCCACCTAGAGACTGAAGATGGACACATATTCATACTGATGTCCACCCAGACACTGAAGATAGACATATTCATACATACTAATGTCCACCCAGAGACTGAAGATGGACACATATTCATACTGATGTCCACCCAGAGACTGAAGATAGACACATATTCATACATACTGATGTCCACCTAGAGACTGAAGATGGACACATATTCATACTGATGTCCACCCAGAGACTGAAGATAGACACATATTCATACATACTGATGTCCACCTAGAGACTGAAGATAGACACATATTCATACATACTGATGTCCACCCAGAGACTGAAGATGGACACATATTCATACATACTGATGTCCACCCAGAGACTGAAGATAGACACATATTCATACATACTGATGTCCACCTAGAGACTGAAGATAGACACATATTCATACATACTGATGTCCACCCAGAGACTGAAGATAGACACATATTCATACATACTGATGTCCACCTAGAGACTGAAGATAGACACATATTCACACATACTGATGTCCACCTAGAGACTGAAGATAGACACATATTCATACATACTGATGTCCACCTAGAGACTGAAGATAGACACATATTCATACATACTGATGTCCACCTAGAGACTGAAGATAGACACATATTCATACATACTGATGTCCACCCAGAGACTGAAGATGGACACATATTCATACTGATGTCCTGACTGAGCACAACTAGTGATATCAGGAGATCTGGTTCTTCCAGTAAGAACTGCAGTCTGATGTTTCTTCTCCATATCAGACAAAAAGAAAAGGGAAGAAAAGGAAAAAAAAAAAGAGAAAAGGATGAAACAAAACAAAATAAAGGTAAAGAAAAGAAAAGTAGTGTAATTTTCTTTCTCAATTTGTTATATGATGTGAAATGTTCTGCACGAACGTTTGAAAATAAAATACTAAAAAATATATATATATATATTTTTTTTACCAAAAAGCCATACATAAAAGAAGATGAAGGCAGTAAAATAAATAAACACAAAAATAGGATTTGATCGTTAAATTTTGTTTTGAATAAAATAATTTCTCGCTGAGTTTCTTGTCAACCGGTGGACGTTGTTTGACGACGTGTTGCCTAGCAACGCAGCAACAGCAACTCTCAGGTACAGTGGCTCCAGAAGTTTTTACATTTTAAAACGTTTACATGATAACTCGTTGTTTAGGTAACTGAAAAATTAGTATTTTTAATTTTCAATTACAAATATGATTCAGTTGGCAAAGTGGTGTAACGTTGATCAGTTTTATACCAGCAGAGATGAAGTGAACGCTAACGTTAGCTTAGCTAATGAGAGAGCGGCTTGAATGAGCTAAATTTATCTTCATCTGTTTGTTCCGCTGCTGAATCTTCATCTTCATCATTTATGTGACATATTCTGTGGCCGAAGGAAAAGTTAGTCCAGTCAAGAGGGAAAATAAAAAACGTCCTGCAAAATATCTTCGTTAACTGATTTTAATTTAAATATTAATCGCAGAAGGAGTCAAAACAGTGATGCACAATGTACCAGAGTCTGTAAATAACACAAACAAACTGTATGGAAAGACTCTTTAATTAAATGTGTTCATCACTGATGTCTGAGGACTGGTTGTCTTCAGTGTCCTCACCAGTACCGGCCTGGTGGACCTCACCCACACACAGCTGCTGCAGTGATGCTGACAGTCCTCCGTCTTCAAATGCCAGGCCTGAAATAGTTTGTCTTGTTTATAATTAAACTGAGCAGCATGGCTTCAAAAGTGTACCAAGCCTGGAGTTAGGGGACACACAGTCTGTCCACACAGTCTGTCCACACACACACACACACACACACACACACACACACACAGTCTGTCCACACAGTCTGTCCACACACACACACACACACACACACACACACACACACACACACACACACACAGTCTGTCCACACAGTCTGTCCACACACACACACACACACACACACACACACACACACACACAGTCTGTCCACACAGTCTGTCCACACACACACACACACACACACACACACACACACACACACACACACACACAGTCTGTCCACACAGTCTGTCCACACACACATACAGTCTGTCCACACAGTCTGTCCACACACACAGTCTGTCCACACACACACACACACACACACACACACACACACACACACACACACACAGTCTGTCCACACACACACACACACACACAGTCTGTCCACACACACGCACGCACGCACGCACGCACGCACACACACACACACACACACACACACACACACACACACACAGTCTGTCCACACAGTCTGTCCACACACACACAGTCTGTCCACACACAGTCTGTCCACACACACACACACACACGCACACACACACACACACACACACACAGTCTGTCCACACAGTCTGTCCACACAGTCTGTCCACACACACACACACACACACACACACACACACACACACAGTCTGTCCACACACACACACACACACACACGCACACACACACACACACACACACACGCACACACACACACACAGTCTGTCCACACACACACACACACACACACACACACACACACACACACACACACACACACACACACACACACAGTCTGTCCACACACACACACACACACACAGTCTGTCCACACACACACACACACAGTCTGTCCACACACACACCTACACGTACAGGAAGTAAATCGGAGAGCTAAATGGAGGTGCTGATCCATAATGAATGAGTACCTACAAAGCGCAGAGAGCATTTAGGGATCCTAGCAGGCTTGAGGGGTAATTGCAGGGTGGAAGTACAGAATCGCAGCAGTGAAGGGTGCAGCTGAAGACGAAAATAACTTTTTTTCATTTCTACATTCAGACCGTTTTTACACAAGACAGTGAAACACTCGTTCATCCACGTTCATCTTGTGTTTTTCAAGTGTCGTAGGTTCTACGGAGGCCATTTTTGCATCTCGTCGGGCATCACCTGCATCTGAAAGTGAGCATGGAGGTAAAAGATCAGGCGATGCATATTCTTCACAAGGCGTGGACCAAACTTCAAAGTCTCCCTCAAGCAAATTCGCTGGAGCTGGGAGCTTTCTTTGTGCTCATCCTGTTTGTTGGTGAGTTTTGTCTGACGCATTAGTGACATTTCAAGGATCCTGAAAATGAGTTGTAAACAGGAGTCTTAGCTGCTCTTCGGAGACATTGTGTGTTCCTAAAGTTATCGCCGTTATCATGAGTTCACCTAACACACTCCCAACACCACCCTCAGCAACTTTTGACCAGGGATGACATCAGTGGTGGAAGACGTATTCAGATTCTTTACTTGAGAAAAAGTCTTTCGCAGATAAAAGTCCCAAAAGAAAAATCCCACGTAATTAAAAGTACAGAAGTCTTAGCAGCAAAATGTAGTTAAAGTGTTAAAGTTAAAGTCTTGTTTTGGTCCCTCTGACTGATATATTGTTTTATATATGACATCATTTGATAATTAATACTGAAGCATCAGTCTGTCAGCAGCATGTTCCTGTTGTAGCTGCTGCAGGTTGAACTTCTTTATATACAGATTTAAAACACAAAGTTATCAAACACATCTGAAGGCTCATCAGGTGATTACTGAAGAAAAGTTCTGATCCACAAATAAGTTTTCAAGTTTTGGACTTTTTCCCAGGTGTCCCTCACTGCAGTTTGCAATTCGGGGCAGTATTGAGTGTGGGCGGGGCCACACGTTTAACTCCACCCACATTGAACGCACTCTCCACGTTTTTCTCTCATCTTTGATTTTTGCTGAGATGTTGGATCATTTGAACATTTAATACAATAAAATATTTGAGACATTTAGAGGGAAAAGTCACTATTTGTTGGAGATGACAACAACTCAAGACGTCTGACTTGATTACACATTGCTGTTTGTAAGACATCAGATGATTGGAGATGGAAGGTTTAATCTTTGCTAATGTAATGAATTTAAAAGCTTGTTATTTTATCCATTATGTCAAATCTTTATCTGTGACGTTGCTTAAGCTGTCAAATAAATGTAGGAGAGTAAAAAGTAGAACATTTCCCTTTGAAATGTAGTGGAGTGAAAATATAAAGTGGAAAAACACGAGTATAATTTCCTCAAGACTGAACAGTACTGGAGTAAATGTATTTAGTTACTTTCCACGATGACATCTTTGGTACTGTTTGTATTCCTGAGTTTGTTGGTAAATACACCTGCATCAGTTCTCTCTCTGACCACATGGGGGCAGCAAAACAAGCCGTAAACACAACACTGACATATTGTCGCCTTAAAAAGCTCATATGGCAAAAGTGTTTGCAGACATTTGCTCGTTTACACGAAGAGATGCAGAGCAACATTATTATTCAGTTATTATTAAGTCCCCCCCACACCACCACCACCACCACACACACACACACACACTTATGAGTAAAGTATACACAATGTCTTTTTAGCTGCTGAACGCCCTCCTGTTTTCACCTGGTAGTTAACGTCCACCTGTCGTTCGGTGTACGAAGATGTACTGTGTCGTGGTTTTATCAGAGCTTTTTTTGCTTCTGCTTCTTGCTGTTCCTGGAAACAAGGTGAGATGGGTGAGGGCAAACTAAAACATTACAGCTGCAGACCATACAACTAAAACAATGAGCTAAAAGATGCTAAAATGCTCCACAGAGCAGGTGGAACCTGTGGAGTTGTAATTGTCTGCAGCTTTCTCCCTTCAAGCATCCGATGTCATACAGACATTTGACCAGTTTTTATGAACTGGCGCAGCTTTAAATACGATTCAAAACCCCGCGTCTTTGTTCTGCCCCCTGTCTCCTGTTTGTCCTCGCAGCCACGTTCCTCTTCATGATCGTGCTGACCTGCGTCCACTGCTACTACTCCGGGAGGCCCAAATACCACGACCCCAGAGTCCGGCCTCTACAGACCATCTGAAGAGGAGACAGAGACCAGACTCCCCCAATAAACACAACCTCCATCCACATGATAGAAGGCCTTTAGTCACTGTTTCAAATCATTCTTTTCACACTAATTGATTTCTTTTGGGGGGATCAAGCGGACATCAAATGGGATTTAATCCAGGGAAGGATGGCGGCTCATTGCTGCGATATTTGCAGTATTGGGTTAAAGACGGGATCAGCATCCAGAGAGCCACGCCACTGGAATCCATATAAATCAGCAGAGGGACACGACTCATCAAGATTCACCACAAACCAGAACAAAGAACTCTGTGTGGCAGCGTTTCAAGGCTGATCGGTGCCTGAACGTGACAGAGACGCAGATATTACAAATCCATCTCGTTTTGTGTGCTGCTGACATTCATCGGGGATGTAAAAAAACAACATGGAGAATAGACATTCCTACATGTGAATGTGTTGTGGACTTTAAGCTTTTCAACACAAACCTGCCTTTGTAAAAAAAGACAGAGCGCCCTCTGCTGGCCCAGTGAAGACAACCTGTTTTTGTGCCAATGGAAAACTACAACTGTATTCTTGTTATGTTGTAAAACAGAGGTCACACAGTGTTCTGTTGTGTGAAGCTGTATGCCGATGTGTTTTGTTGTGTTTACTTTTATAAATACATGTTCAGTCATCTTATTTCAAAAAAGCAACTACTTGTGTCTCTTTATAGACTCCAAACCTGAGCCTGGATCTGAATCCCATCAGGGAATCATTTCACTATTGTTTGCACGCCTTATCATCACACTTCCCCTCTCCCTCCTGCAGTCAACATGTTGAGTTTAAACATTAGCCAGGAGCTGTTGCTTTCGCTCTGCCGTGCCCACACAGAAGCAAATTACACCGTCACCTTGAAAATAAGACACAAGCCCGTCCACTGTTTAGATTTACAGCAATGCCTCCGCTGTGCACAAAGTGATAGTAAACTGCCATGTTTGGGCTGTTTTAGATAGTTGCTGTGCGTAGATCAGAACAGCAGCTGGACCTGATCTGTTCTCGCACACTACACTATATTCACAGCCTGTTTGGAGTCACTGAGCCGTGAGAGGATCATTTAGCAGGACATGGCCATGGAGAGGTGAGTTTTTCAACAGGAATGTGTCGGCTGACAAAAGGTCGTAACATCAGCGGATTACTGTGCAATTTGCAGATAACAACATATATTTAACTACAGTAAAAAACCTTTCAGACATTTTGTCAGTAGCAGCTCTGTAAAGTCTTATTATTACAAACTAATGGCACCAATAGCGTGATGTCATTAATTAAACATCTGGGCTCCGGTTGAGCTTCTGACCGGTTCATCGCTCGTCACAGTGTACCCGAGCAGCACAGACCCACGGGGTCACCTGAGGACTGGGTGGACTGGTTCCTGTACCGTCTGCACCAGGAGCCGTGGGCGCTGGGCGGCGTCGTCGTCATGGGAATGTTCGTGCTGGGAACTTTGTGTCTGGCGCTCTTCGCCCTGCTGTACGGATGCTGCTGCAGCCCCCAGATGGAGAAACCAAAGAAGAAGCAGAGGAGCTCAAAGGATGCAGTGATTTAGACGCGTGAAGGCAACTCGTTGAAATCACATGTGGCTAATCTTCCAGAAGTGTTGGAAATGTTACTTTTTGGGAGCTTTCACAACTGCACAGTGTGTCACAGCTTTTCTAGGATATCCATTTCTTAAATGTACATTTAAATTAAACCAAAAACATTTGACATTTCTTCAGTATTGTTCATTTCTGTATTTGCACTGAATCACATCACCTTAATCAAAGCATCATTTGATTTTGGCTGAGTTGGCAGCCACCCTGTTGTAATGTAATGTTATCGGTGTGTGTCATTGTCAATCAAGGGATGTATCAAAACGGCAGATGCTAAAAAAATAACACACAATTATATCAGTATAACAATCTTTTAATCAAATTCATTTTAGATCTTTGGTTTAAAAACTCAGTCAAAAATGTTTACAAAATCAGTGATTATCTGTTGGGTATTTTCTAAGAATAAGATACTGAATGTACTTTATGAAAAAGAAGAATGACGTGTTTCAGTGAGTCAGCTTCACTTCAGTCATCCGCTGCTTTTGAGACAAAGGTTGGATGCGTCCGTTCTAGATGTCTTTCTAACCTGAAAATCATCAAATGAATGCAGCTCAACAGGAAGCTGCTTGTGCATCATATGTGTCTTTCAAACATTTTTATAAATTTATGTTCACAATACATTAGAGATTAAAGACAAAGATACGACGAGGTGTAAATGTATATATACCTGCAAGCCAGACCCAGTGGATGTAGAGATGGATCAGAGTAGTATGGTTTGTGTAAAAACTTCTCCCAGCCAAAAAAACAACTTGATTTTTCTGCTCTGTAAGATTTGCAATTTGTATTTATCCACAAGCATTTACGATCCTAGACCTAAAAGCTATTAGTACGTTTTGGAGCTTCATGCTTTAAAAGTTATTCACAGTAAGTGAAATATCATTTTGTCTCATAAACTGCGTGTAGTATTCAGACACTGATGTGCAGCAGTGGTCAGTATATAAATACATGATATATGTTGGATTGAATGTATTTTAAAGCTGCAAGCTGCACAGCTGGACATGTAAATATGGTACATATTATGTAAATATGGTACATATTATGTAAATATGGTACATTTCCATCAGAAATGGTTGTGAGCACGTGATGATTTTGGTAGAGGAGACTCAGACCTTCTCGTGCGACACGTTTCTTTTTCTGCGGGAGGACTTTTCCAAACTTTTTACCTGCATAGCTGTCGTGTTTTCTGCTGCACAGCCACAACAAACCCTGAGCATTGATCCCAGCCGGCGTCTGGTCTAAAATATAAAACACATATAGATTTAAATGATGCTCATTTATGTATAATGCTGCACGGAAAACAACGACGTGCTGACCTCAATAGTTCCTGCGAGCTTTAGCGCCCCTCATGAAATGTAGTTTTTTTTTTGTTGTTGTTGTTTTTTAAACTACATTTCCCAGCGCTGCACGGTCCCCGCGTACTGCGCAGTACCGTTTTAATGACGTTATAATTCCGCGACCAGGCATTTAAGCGACGCGCACAGTAATGGCGAGCGGTAAAAAGAGTGCGCTGCTCTCCTCTTTAGCAGACTATGGAGACGATTCAGAGCCAGACTCTGACCCCGAACCAGAAGAGACAAGTAAGTGATCACGACGTTAGATGCTGTGGTTCGTTCATGGTCTAGAAATCAAGTCTGTCGCTGGACGAGCCTCATGTGGCAGCTAACGTTAGCTGGTAGCTAACCTAGCTCACGTAGTTTACAGTCATTGTTGGTAAAAACAACATGTCGGAGGGGACTGTTGTTGTTGTTGTTGTTGTTGTTTTGAACACAGACGGTCGTTGTTTATATTTACTGCAACGTGTTTAGAAACCGTGAATATTTTGTCAACGAGTTTCTGGTTTAAAAAAAAAAAAAAAAGTTCCCAGATGAACTTGTTGACTTCCGGTTTCACGCACCGGTGAAACGTGAATGAAGTGATAAGTCGTGAAACACTTCAACTTCTACTGAAACACGTCAAAGCTGCTGTTTGTTTGATCGGAGCCGACGGTGACCCCCAGGGCCACTTCTCTGACCTCTGACCTCTGACCTCTCTCTCTGTCTCGGTGTCCACCAGCGGGGCCTCGTGCAGGAGGCCTGGTGTACAGCTACGGTGACGACGACCTGAACCGAACCGAGGACATCGGGGACAAAGTGTCTGCAGATGAAGACAGCAGAGAGAGCAACTCGGTCCGTATTTCATCTCTCGAGTCACTTCCGTCTTTTAAAACGTGATTCGTCTCGTGTTTGTTTGGGTGTTTTAAACGTGCTGATGTGTCGGCTGTGACAGCAGCTGCGTCATATTCAAGTGTTAACACGTAAACCGCAAAGTCGTATGAAAATCAACCAGCTTGTTTTTTGTTTGTTTTTGATTTTGAAGGCAGTTGTAGATACGTGATCTTGTGTTGTAGTTTACAAACCGGTGATTGTTGACATCTCGATACGTTATCATATCATCGCAGTTATTAATCCAGTGTTCATCCATTCAGTAAAAGTATTCTGATTCCTGTTTCACCTCTAAATAAAAGCTCGACTGCAGTAAAGGCCTCAGTAACTCTTAAATCTGATAATAGTAATACAAGTCAACAGTCATAGAAATACAAATTAAATGCTACTGGAACATGTAAATAAATAAAAGGGATTTCTCCCTCCATAAAACAGCTGGAGATTGTCTGGGAAGCATTGAGTGGTTTAACAGGAGACTCGTTATCAGACAGACTTTAAACAGAGAGCGTTTTATTTTGAAGAAACAGCGCTGGAAGTCTAAAAACACACAATATCGTATCACAATATCGTATCACAATATCATATCACAACCGCTCAGTTTAACTTCAAATTTGCACCAAATCACTGAAACGTTCAGACGTCTATTGTAGTAAAACCACAATTGCAGATATTAAAAGTAGGATGTTTGATCCAAAACCTAACTCATGTTGTAGTTATTGTTTTAATTTTCAACATCTGTGATTTCTTTTTCTTACTATTTTTTTGAAAAGTTAGTGAGTTAGGGAGTCACAAATGGCAGCTGGAGTTGCTGTGACTTGCAGGAAAAAAACTCACCAAGACTTGTGTGTGTGTGGAGTTTTTTTTAGTGTTTGAGTCGGATGATGAGGGAAAAGTTATCGACGATCAAAAGTCTGTATGAATTTAAAAATTCAAGGTGAGGAAGTTTCGGTTGTAAACTTGACATTAATAACATATATTTAGAATACTTTCCATTAATCGGGATGAAAACAGACGGATAAAACTAACAGATGTTATATTTCCATCT
The DNA here is from genome assembly GCF_022577435.1 of Embiotoca jacksoni. NCBI lineage: Eukaryota > Metazoa > Chordata > Actinopteri > Embiotocidae > Embiotoca > Embiotoca jacksoni. Next base: position 10,080,244 of record NW_027185341.1, on the reverse strand, counting down.
TTGGCTCTTCGTTGTGTCTGTTTGCGTTTTCAGTTTCATAAAATGAAACGGTTTAATTTAAAATATATTTGTTTATTTATTATTTTTGATAATAGTTGTCATGAACCTTTCGTGGTATTTGTATCATGACTGCTGACACATCAGAATAGACTGGAAATAATTGTTAGTCACAGCCTTATACCCAATACAATGTCCTGTCAAATTAAAATTGATTGACAGCTCTTTTAATGAAGGGATACGCTGTAGACAGCAACTCCCCTGAAGTCCTTTTATTCCTTTGCAGGTCTGTTTCAGTGCATCATTTAGTAAAACAGCAATGAAACACAGTAAGAGATGTTTGTTTTTTGTGCACTTCAGTACATCAACATAAACTATAACCTGAAAATGACCATAGAGTTGAATGGTAGCGTCTCTGACTCTGTCAACAACCTCACAATTGATCCGTCCTCCAGAGGAAGTTTTATTCCTTGTCTCTCTGTAAGTCGGACCGCTGAAGGTTTTTTCTCTCGTGACTCCATGTCGAAGACTTTAGATGAATAATAACTATAAAAACTGTTGTTTGACTGAGAGCTGATCCAGAGAAACGACACAAGCCCAGAGAGGAGTATTGTTATGTGTTATGTTATCTATCACACCCAGAAAAGCCTTTTGAATTCACATTTATTATCATATTTGTGTCTCCTTGAAGTGTTCTTTATCATTAAATGTACCACGTTCCTGCTCAGGTTCAAATGCTGGTGAACCAAATCTCAATCTTGGACCTAAATTATCATTTTTCAAGAACTAGCAGACGAGGTTTCGATAGTTTTACGGTCCTTTGCTGGCTGCTGCTCGGTTCTCCGTCCTCGGTCTCCTCTCCTGTGGAGCCCGACAGACTTGTTAACCTTCTGCGTTTGTTTTCACAGGAGATGGAGGAATCTGACGAGGGGAGGGACGCAGAGGATGTCGAGGTATTTGAACTGGATACAGAAAACGATGAAGCCCGATTCATTTGGCATGTTTTTGTCAACTAACCAAAAGCAAAGAGATTTCTGTCACCACGTGCTGTGAAGTAGCACGATCACTAGAGGGCGCTGTGGGTTCATCAACAGCGCACGTACTGACCCCACCTTGTGTGTGTGTGTGTGTGTGTGTGTGTGTGTGTGTGTGTGTGTGTGTGTGTGTGTGTGTGTGTGTGAGAGAGACTCACAACTCTTAACAAGCACAAACAATCCTTTAGGTTTGTCTGAGATGGCGTCTGAGGTCTTTGATTGGCAGTCACCTGATAAGCTGTCGTTTTGGGATGTTTGTATGTTCAGGTGCTTCATGTCATGAAGGGGAGATCAGAGCGACAGCAACATAAAGATCTTGAAATGTGATCGAGACTGCGTCATGATGCGATTTCCCCACAACGCTTGTGTCGACATGTGGAGCGTTATTACCGAGGAAGAGAAACGTTTCCAGGAATGTCATGGAAACACTTCTGTTTGCTTCGTAGGATCATATTCAATGTTGAATTGTGTTGTTATGTTTTAGGAGTATTTTCTTCAGCGCCGAAGGTTTGACCGGTGGGAACGCTCGTATGGGTTCAGGTTCAGAGTCCTCCCACTTTATTACTCTTCCTCTGGGCAGTTATCTTGTCTGTCTTATGAGTGGGTAAGAGTTGTGGTGGAGGACAATAATAATAAACTTTATTTTTACAGCAAGAAATCAAAGAGCTTTACAGCAAGTCAATTACATGCAGTATTTCACATATGAAGGTACATTTAAATATATAGAAAATAAATCAAATGCATAAGAACAGATCAAATTAAACGCAACAGAGTTCCAATATAAAATACAGCAATATGCACACAGCTTCAGGAGTAGCAAGTTAAAGGCTGAAGTAAAGAGATGTGTTTTGAGCTTTGTTTTAAAAGTATTTATGAGCAGCTTCCCTGATATCTAACAGCTAGTTTGTTCCACAGCTTTGGAGCAGAACTGACAAAAGCCGAATCCCCAATTTCCTTTGGGCTGTTGCTGGGATGTGTGATTGTGTTTTCTCACAGAGTGTTGGGTAACGTTCGGATTGGCTTATATACTCTCAGTTTCCACATTCGTGGATGAGGAGTTCTCTTCCTTAAACCAGCAAACCGCTGTGAGGTTTGTTGTGTCGTTACAGTTGGTTTCTCTGGATGTGTTGTCGAGACGTTTCCCTGTAAGATGAGTAGATGTCAGAGTTTCTGTCTCCAAATGGTGAGAATGGATGGATTTTCTGTTTCTTAGTCATTTAAGTCCCGACGGAAACATCTGCAGCAGTAATGCTCCAATTACTTTGGTGATATTGATTTTTTATTTTATTATCTAGCTCCACCAACAGACTGATATCTTATTGGATGGATTAGTGTCCAATCCCACATTTAAGGTCCCTGCTGGAGAAGAGGTCTTAGAAGCACCAGGCCTCAACTCTCTTTACGATCTAGGCTTTGTGTTAGAAATTGTAAAAGGAGGAAGTCCAGTGATTTTAGTTGTAAACTGTCACAGAGTTTGGGGCCTCATAAGAGACGAGTAGAAAAATATTCAGATCTAAATGGAAGCAATAAATTGGAAAAGATATTGCGACAGTTCGTCCTTTGTGGGGTTCAAACTCAACACTGGATCATAACATTTACAATAATTAATTTAGAGAGCTTCCAAGTTCAAGAAAGTCCTGATGGCATTTCAGGGCTGTTTTCACAGACTTTTGCCAGCTCGTTCAGTCCCACAGGGGACAGGGGACAGGGGACAGGAGACAGGAGACTCGTTCCATCCAAAGATCTCTTTCCCAGTTTTGATGTATTTGCACAGACACGAACAGAAGTTGAGCAATCTGAGGTTTTAACACATCATGAAGTCAGTCTTCTGTTTTAGATGTATTGATCCACTCTATAGTTTGTTGCGTTGGATTCGTGCTTTCACAGAATATTTACTAAAATATTGATGAAATTCGATTTTTGAGTGCGAGTAATGTGAATATAATGACTTGTTGGATTAAAACAAATAACAGAACAGTCTGTTAAATTCAGAAAATGACATCAATTTACTGTAATGCAGCACTTCTGTCACATCACACAACGTTGTCTAAAATCGAATTACAGTCCGACTGATTCTGCATCTTTGGGCTCGATGCTGATACTAATATTACAGAGTAAAAAAAGATTATATATACATATTTCGGCTGATATTTCTCTATATATGTATACAGTATATAAACATATATTTTTTTGCAGTGATCCCTAGAAATTGTTTATCAAATTTGATGATGTAATGTAAAGGAGGCAGAATATTTTACTGTTTATTGTCCACTGAAACAGTAAACTTATATAAACTGTATATATTTTAAAAAAACAACACCACATAGATCATAAATGAGATCAATTTTTAATTTATCCCAAACATCTTTTTCAGAATTATGCTCTGTAAAAAAAAAAAGTGTCCATACACTGACACATCTGATGGGCCGATATCAGCTGATTTATTGGTCAGACCTGAATATCTAGTTTTATATCATAATATAGATTTATTGGCCAGCCCTAATTAGAATTTATTACACTTTGTTTTAATTTAAAATGTTTTGTTCGTTGTCCAAAAGTAACAACTAGGTATGAAAATGTCCGTTTGTAACGTTCAGTATATTCATGGCCAGAGTTTCGGTGACAAGCATAATTATGATTTGTGATCATAAGTGTTGTGTTTACAGTGTGACCTCATCAGAGGGCTGAATTAAAAAAAAAAAATCTTTCTTCTATCCTAAAGACACTAAATCTTAAAAGCCCTCTTTTTTTTTTTTTTTAAGCTTACTGTGACCCCTGACCTCACTTTGAAGGGCGGCCAAATGGGAGAAAAACGTCAGCTGGGCGATCAATGAAACGATGGCTCTGTGTCCAACAGAAGGTGTCACCATCTATTTATACTGTTTAGATGTATTTAATTTGGGTTTGTGCCAGCGAGCTCTGCTGTACTGCCGTGTCTCTCCGTCCTCCCGCCTCCCCCTCGTGATTTGGCCAAGTTCAGGACAATCCTTTGATGTGCCCGAGCAGTTGCTAGGTGACGACGTGATTCCTGTGAATAACAGCTCTGTTCTTTTGTGCTGAACCTGTGTTATGCCCACAAAGCTGGCACAACAGGAGGCATATTTCAGAGGCTGCGCGAGATTCCTCCTCCTCCTCCTCCTGAGCCGAGGCATTCACTGGAAACGGCCTCCATTTACTCTTCTGGTTTCTATTACTTCTTAGAAACTATTCTGTGCACTCTGTTGCGTGAGCGTCTGTGATTTTTCGCTTTCAGGTACACATGGAAAGAGCTTTTATCTTCAGCTGCACATCTTTCACCAGAACTGGCCTTTTGGACAAATCATCTCACCACCCGACCCGTAATCCTCCATAGTTAACATTAAAAACTAAGAACATGGTTTGATAACATCCACCACTGGTGGTGTTCATCGCCCCCGCCAGCCTCGATGATTAGACTCCCCTGTTTTAACACCTAAACATCCCACGTGTTTCTGTTTCTCTCTCTTATCCTCGCCTCCATCTTTTTGTTTTGCAGATCCCAGAAGCAGAAAGAAAGGATCCCAATGAGCTTGTGGGTGAGTACGTGTGTTTGTGTGTCACTATATCTTTTGTGCTGAACCTGTGTTCTTACTTATTTATTTATTTACTTATTTACACCAGACTTAATAGTTTCTCTTGACAACCCACCGGCAGTTATGTTAGTTTCAAAATGTATTTGAATCTGATGGTATAATGTTGAGAGGCATCAACCAATCAGACCTGCAGCAAACACGGTCACGGCTGTAATATAAGTCAATAAGGCACCACTTTCAAACTTTCCAAATGTTATCGGACCAAATGGATCAAACTCTCGGGGGGTTGCAGCGGCTTTTATTTTATTAAGACAAGGAATGGAAGTCTGTAAGAAAACAACCCATTAACACTTATCTCTTGATGTAAATAATAAGACAAATACGTAGGATACGGTGTAAGAATGGGATTGGACTTTTTATTGTATGAGTTGGGTGTTGGTGTAGTAAACGTATGACTCACTAACTAGACCTGGTGGAGTTATAAAAGCCTCCTTGTGCACCGACTGGCAGAAGGAGTATGAAGGTCTCACCAGGAGCTGTCAATGGTTAGTGAGTAATCGCTGACCTGTACAGGTGTGCATGTGTGTAAGTGAGCATCAGATCAGACAGGATGTGAGTGATACGGGGAGCGGCGTTTTTTACACCAGTCATAACCAGTCAAACCATAAACTCTCAACACTATCGGTTCCCCTTCTGCTGTTTGTTTATTTCTGCCTCTTCCTGGACGCATGTGATGGTTCAGATTATGAAAGGCAACATTAATATTTATTTATTATTTAACTGTAAAAGAGAAGATACACGGTAACGTGAAGATCTGTCTATAATAGAATATTATAAGTCTCGTGGAGATGATTGGTCGAGCAGATTTCTTTTCTTAAAGGTCCCGACGTTATATAAATTCAGATTTCCATTTTTTTTTTTTAAATAATGCAGGTGATGTGTAAATTCTGGGAAAGTGTCAAACTGTCCGGTGTTAAATGCACACGCCGACTGTACCGTTTGAACTTCTGGAAGTTTGTGATGTCACAAACCCGCGCTCATCTCATATTCCACTGGCCAACATTTTATGCGGAACAAAACTTCGAGCAGTCTTTCCATCGCAGAGTTAGCAAGCTGCAAGACTGAAAAAAAGCCTTGTGGTCGACCTGGGCGAGTGTCACTCTACTCAATGAACTTCATTTCAATGAACTTTAACGAACACGGACATGAAACAACCTGTTGTTGGTGGAGCTCCTGAGAGAAGCTTTAGAAAGGAGATGTGAAACTATTTTAAGATGTTCTTGTGGATATCAAGACTGAAAATATAAACACCATCAAATTATCAAACATGGGACCTTTTAAGTGGGATGAAAATGATGGTGCCTTTGTGTTCTCAAGGCGTAGTTTTACCAACACGCCTCACTCTCTAAATTAAATCCCAGCATGCTCCATGAGAGAGACACTCGTAGCTGATTAAACGTGGTCGCTTCTGCCCTCCGTCATCTCCACTTCCCCCCTTCTGGTTGGCTGCAGCTATAAAAAGCAGTCACAGAGGAAAGGAAATGCATTCGAGCCATTTTTAGTTTTCCGTGCAGCCACCATGGCCACCAGTGTGCTGTGGTGTGAGAGCGTGAGTCATCGCCCGGACCCTTGACATTCCTCCGTCTCGTCTGTCAGTAAATGTCAGTGCGTCTGGCAAACAGCCGTCCGTCAGCAGGCTGAAGACGGCTCTTTGTCTGCTCTCTGAAGGGACGCACATTGTCCGTCTGTCCCTGAAGACCCTCGGGGCACAGATTGGGACTTTCTGTCTGTTGTTTTGGGGACGACAGATGGAAGTTTTAAACAGAATATCATCTCTTCTCTGTCTGTTTGTTTCTCTCTTCCTGGCTGTGTTTCATGAGAATATTCCTCTCCTGCTTAGCTGAATCACAAACAGCTTATTACCAGGCTGTGATTTATTTACACTTCCACCGTTACTGAGACACTTTATTTAGGTGTTTATATCAGAGTTTGCCCAACAAGGCTACAAAATGATCAAGTAAATCTCTGGTTGTCTTGAGCGGATTAGCAGGTTTCAGCAAGGCTAAATAAACCCGTGTGTGTGTGTGTGTGTGTGTGTGTGTGTGTGTGTGTGTGTGTGTGTGTGTGTGTGTGTGTGAGGTTTAACAAAATACCGAGCCTCCACCTAATACCTGTGAGTCATCGGACTTGCCTTGTCAGGTTTTTCTATCGTTGGAGGCGACAGTATTTTCAGTGTTTTTCTAACGTAGGGATTACAGACGAGTTACATGAACCTTTAATATTCATGTATAGCTGTTTTTTTGTTTTTTTTCTCTCCGTCAAAAATATGCATGAACCTGCACACATGCTTGCTCGGTATGACTTCTGTGTCGAGCCAACGAAGGCAACGCCCTGCCCCTCCTTAGCCCCGATGGGGGGGAGGTTAACCAGGACCATATCAGCTATGAGGGAGGTGCTGCTCCTCCTCTGAACTTTCCTTACTTTAGGGGAGGTCAGTGTGGCGAGTCATGATCCCACACATGAGTCTGTGGTCTCAAATGATCAGCAGACCAAGAAAAGCAGAAAAGCCAGCGACGGGAGGGACGGCCGGAAGGAGTGTGTCAGTGTGCGACGGCAAACCAACATTTCGCAGTTCATTTCTGGCACGAGCTCCTCGTGCTGCTGTTGCTCCACTGTGGAAGATTTATGTGTAAACAGACACGTATGATTCTGCTACTGAATCTGCTCTGGGCCAAAGTGTCACAGTGTTTCAGCCCTGACAGCAAAACAAGATGGTTTTCAATGTTACTTTTTTCCAGGTTTTTTTTGGCCTAAATTTGGCCAAAGTTGGATTTAAATCAGAACCAGTCAGCAAAGATCAGTCAACATCATCACACATTTGGGAACAGCCTTGAACTCTTCACAGTTTTTTGTTTTTAGACACATTTATGTGATTACTGTTGCGTATTGGTCCAATTCATCAAACCGTGCTGGCAGAAAGTCGTGCACACGCTGTTTTTAGGGCTTCATATAGTTGAAATATTTACACACTAATGAAATAGTACAAATTATAGTAAACGGGGAGTCATTTTCTCAGTGTCTCCAAGAAACACTGACGAAGTCGTTTTTCAATGCTTTGTTTAATAAATAAGCCACACAGAGAAGATCCTAGTTCAAGTTGCTCATGTGTTCATGAACATAAACGACCACGAGCAAGACATGTTTTAAGACACTGAAAAATAGACTTGTAAAAGTAATTTGTGTCTGACTTATTGTATTTTTTTTAATGGGCATGTGCTCCCGTTCCCTCATTAAAAACTGTCCACTTAACTGTAAAATCCAGTTCCCACATTATACTTAAGTAGAGGCAGTAAATGTGTGAGTTGGGTGCGTTGAGGTTTGATAACCTGGTCCAGATGGAGCTTTAGTAAAATACAGATTTATTTATTTGAAGATGCTTTATTGAAAACAATTGCAAGAAGAACAAATACAACAGAAATGATCCTAAAATGAATAATACATTGTAACGCGAGGAAGGATATATACATACAAAAATATTAAACCATCTAAAGTATATTTATACAAAAGTCTTCAAACTAGTTCAAACTGATACAGTTTTAATTGCTTTTTGCTTTAGAGAGTTACACCCAGTGAATAAATGGCTCGAACTCTTTGTTGAAGGCGATAAATCTCAGCTTCTCACCTGTAAATTCACATTTAGGGATCTGAGATTTTGGCAGAAATAGTGAAATTGGTAACTTCAGGTGAAAGTATTTGATGTAACTGAAATGTTTCTTTCGGAGAAATGTGCCGGTGGAATTTTCCTCGAATGTTTTGGAAGATGAAGTCTTCGATAAGACCGAGTCAGCACTTCAGAAAAATGATCTTCCTGTGTTCAGTCAAGCTTTTACATGTCGACGTTCTTCACAGCATCAGCAGACGCGAGCTCCTGCAGTACACACACACACACACACACACACACACACACACACACACACACACACACACACACACACACACACACTATCAATATGCCTGACAGCGCTGAGTGGCTGCAGAGACTTTCAGTCGGGTGGTTACAGAGCGACTCTGAAGAATTTCTGGCCTGCAGTCAGAGAAAAGCAAAGAGGGAGACGAGGAGAGCAAAACAAGGGACGAGTCCAAAAGGGAGGAGAAGGAGCCTCCCTTCTCCGTACAAGCCCCGACAGCAGCCACTCCTCATACCACACGGCCCTATAAAACCCACCAGCAGACAGAGATGGAACAAGATGCTCAGGAATTCACCAGCAATGTTTGCTGAACACACAACAGACCTTTGTCACTGCGTTGAGTTTGTTCTCCAGTGCATCCCCACATGCAGCCTCCCGTCACGTCAGCGTCGGTTCTCCCCGCTGCGCTGCCTTTTTGTATGTTGTATGTTAATCGTTAATCCTCATCCTGCGGGTGGAGCAGAGAGGGAAACGCACGAGAACCTCACGTTGATGTTTTCTGTCTTGGCAGCGCTGTTCTCCGAGAAGGTGAGGAACATGTCGCCCGATGAGATCAGGATCCCCCCCGAGCCTCCTGGACGCTGCTCCATCCAGCTGCAGGTACTCGCCTCCTGCCAACAGTCTCCTGAAGCACTTCATCTAAACACAATATACTGTTGCTGTCATCACGTGCGAGCAGCTTTTATATCGCCACTAATGCCACAGTTTTGTCTGCTAATCCCTTCAGAGGAGCGGGTGTGAGGATGTAGCCGGGGTTTAGCTGTCATGAGAGCTTGACGGCGTTGTCATGGCGACCTGTGCTTTGTGTCTCTACGTTTTTGAACCGCAGGAACTGTTTCACAGTTTAAAGAACAGTGAGAGGGAGTTCCCCTTTTTTTTTTTAGTCTCCGAAAAGTGGAAAACTTGAACCTTTTAAGTTCCTATAACTCCATTTGTGGTACTTTTTTTTTAACATTTATTTTTTTAAGCTCCTCCTCCTCGGTAGATACTTTCCCCGTCACAATAGGAGCTGTGGTGCCGTGAGTGTACGGTGGTCGGTCGAACACAGGAGCACAGACAACCGCCCTGTTTAAAACGCTGCGTAAGCAGTAAGCCTGGTAGACTACAGCTACCGGCGAAGCTAGCACGGTGCCGACCGGCCCGATCCCACTGTGATTAAAACCGCACAGGAAAGTTTCCAAAGGAGACGCGCAATACTGAGAAATGGGCCGACAACAAAGTCCAGGCTTCATTGAGCATTTACACATCGGAGGAAACACGGCGTGACTTCGATTCAACGAAGAGAAATATAGGAAGTCGCTCCGTTTGCGTCGTTTCAGGGTTCATATCTGCAAACTGGGAAAAAAAGCCCCTTGACCCCGTTTAGTCTCCAACCAAAACGCCTTCTGTTGGCTTGATGATGTGTTTGATAAACACTTTCCAGGTCGTCGTTTCATCCAGCTGAACAACAAAAATGTTGCGTTGGCTTCAGAAGGAAGATGTTGCTTTCGTAAGCAGACACGCTGTCTGCACTCGCTCTTTTTGGCACAAGTACAGATTTGGGATGAAAAGACTTGAATAAAATGTGAAGGACTGACGGCTGCCTCATCCACACACACACACACACACACACACATACACGTCATCTCAAATGTTGGTGCACTCAGAATAACCTGTTCTCGACGCCGAGTGAATAATTTAGCAGTTTCCCTCGTTCCCTCTGGGGTTAGAGATAAACTCTGGTGGCTACATGAGGGACTCGCCCCGGTAATTACAGCAGCACCTTCATCCAGCGCTGCATCACCACCGCCGCTCTCTTCACCGCTGCGCGTCCAACTCGCTGTAAGCTCGGTCTGGTGTGTAGTTGAGGCAGGTCGGGACACACAGCTGACTTAGTAAGTGAACAGCTCAGCAATATTCCCCTGCGGTCAGACACTCCTCCACCTTTCAGATGAGCAACCAGTGATTCACCGTCCCCAGAGCAGCCTGGATATCCCGGCCCTCGGGTCACCCAGGACGCTTCTACTCCCCGAATGGGGTTTAATTGGATTTCGCGGATGTTATGTTGTTGCAATACTTTTGGCTTTTTGTTCCCGTTCTCTCACCACAGCTGGAACGTTTCCATTTTGTGAGCCGTTTCCAAGCGCCTTTTCAAATCAGGCCGTGACCTTGGGATCCATTATCTGCCAGCACACACAGCTCAGGTTGAACCTCAGATGTGTGTTGAAGACTGACGGTCCAAGTAAACGGACATTTGTTTTTATCCAAAAGGAAAGAAAACTGCCTGTCTTCTATCGACAAGATCCTTTTTTGTCTTTTTTTTTTTCTAAAGTCAGGAAGTAGTTTGATGCAGCGGTTAAACAGCCGGTAGAGGTGGATGTCTACTTCGGTCACCGCCTGCTCACATGCTGAAGTGTCCTGAAGAAGGACATCGAAGCCAGAATCGGTCCTGATTACGGCCTCGTCAGTGGTGTGTGTCCGTAGGGGAACGAGGTTGAAATTTGAAAGTGTTTTGTTCCCACTGAAGTAAAAAAGACACAATATAAGTGCAAGAGGAGGAGTGGATGCAGACCGGGTCAACAAAGTCTGCTGTTCACGGTCCTTTTCTTTTGCCCGGTCAAATTGACAGCAGCAGGGACATCTTGACTTTTATTCCCTGATCCAGGTCAAGTTTATAAAAGGGTCAGAATCTCACATTTCTCATGACGCGGCTCTTTTTCCGAACCCTCCCTGCCTCGTTAACACCCAAACTGTTTCTAACTCGTATCACGGAGGATGCTCTGGATACTTCTGCCAGCTCCCTGCGGCTCAGTGGAACCTGGTTGTCAAATATTTCAGAGGAATCAGAAACTTCATATACAATAGCTCCATTCACACTAACCCTCACCTGGCCAGAGCTCATCATATATAGAGAAATAGTTTATTTATATATATATATATATATATATATATATAGTTTTTGTTTGTTTTGATAACTTTGACATTGTATCCTGCCAAATGTTTAGTGTGGAGGAGTCGAGGGCCGAGGTGTCGATCTCTTTACCGCCACGGTTGACCTCCTGTCTCATTGATCTGTTGGTTTTGTAACAGGAGAAGATCCACAAGCTGTACGAGAGGAAGCTCCATGGAGATTTTGACACAAACAACCACATCCAGAAAAAGAAGGAATTTAGAAACCCAAGGTGTGCAGCTCAAACCAGCACAGACACACACAGACAGACACACACACAGACACACAGACGCACACACAGCCTGTCATTTACACAGGATTGTAGATACACTTTGGGGTAGAAACACTAAACAAGCACATAAATATTCTCTGCTCATAAATCCAGATTATCCACACAAGTATCCGAGTCTCTCATCCAGTTTTTCTCTGTTTTTTCTTTCAGTATTTATGAGAAGCTCATTCAGTTCTGCAGTATAGACGAACTGGGAACCAACTACCCAAAGGACATGTTCAATCCTCACGGCTGGTCAGAAGACTCGTACTACGAGGCTCTCGGTGAGACCATTTACTTCCTCTTCGCGCGTTCTTTGCGATCGCAGCGCGACACTCGCTAACTGTGTTTCACTGTTGCAGCCAAAGCCCAGAAAGTGGAGATGGACAAGCTGGAGAAAGCCAAGAAGGAGCGGACCAAGGTGAGACTCGCAGGAACAAAGAGACGTGGATCAGCCTGCTGTCAGGGGCAAGTCTCCACCAGCGGCTCTTTATTTCTGCTTCACCACCTGCCTCACGTTCGGAAATCAATGTACATTGCCAAGTTGAGTTCTTGTAACAGCAGTGCAGGCCCACCTCCTGCCCCTCTCCCCTCCCCACCTCCTGCCCCTCTCCCCTCCCCACCTCCTGCCCCCCCTTCCTTCCCAACGCAGCCCCCTTCGTGTTTTCCATGAATCTGTCTTTTCTGGCTGGTTTTGCTTTCACTATTAAAAGAGCGTTGTCAGTTTGCTCGGTGGGACTGAAGAGGTGAGTGATGTCTGTCTCCGTGGCAACGTGCACATGTAGTTAGAAAACAGGGGGACGCACGCTGCCATCAGCAGCATTCCTGCCAATGCACCGAAGTCCTAAACTGAACCTGAGCGAACACGTTTCCGACAGGAGCTCTTCGCTTATTCTCCGCTGGTAAATGCAGCCGGTGGTTTGCAGGCTGCAGTTGACACGCATGTCGTTTTTCAAAACTTTGAACGAGTGACGCGTTACAAATATGTTCTGGATCCTCGCGCAGAGCGTCGTATTCACCGCGTACACGACAACAGTCCAAATGAACGCCGCCCTCTTATCGCTACTCACGACGTCGGAAGTCCAAATTTTCAATAAGCCACGAGTTCTCGAGTTGTGATGTGTTTGCTGACGTTTAAAGAAATGTCGGCGGCAGCGGAAGTTCATTCTTCGTCTGATGTTAAGCGAGTAAATTGTAATTTCAGTCACGTAGAGTTCGTCTTCATAACTTTAGATAACAGCCTCCGTCTGAGGAAAACCTTTCCCTCGCTGCCGTTGTATTTCCTGCACGGCGTCGTCCCGCCTGTTCGCTCGCTTAATCATTAACCCCCGTGGCTTCTAGACGACAGCCACGTTGTCGTTGCCTGGCAACCGTGTTTTTACAACTTAACCGCTTGAGCGCCGAGCGTCCGCGTTGTAACCGCAAGCTCGTGAGTTCCTTTTGAACGCAGCGTTAAACCAGCGTTCTCACGGGTTCATCTGTTCTTCAGATCGAGTTTGTCACGGGGACCAAGAAGGGCACCAACCCCTCCAGCACGGCAGCCCCCACCACCAGCAACACCACCACCACCACCGCCACAGGTACACCATCAGGCTTCAACACTTCAACACAGGATACGTTTAACATCCCAGATTTCACATTAAATGAAGCAGCGACGGCTCGACAAACTCCGAACACTTCGACTTGTTGACTTTTTCAGTTCTCATCCATGTCATCGGTTTACACTCCACATGCAGCGAGTTAGCAAATTTAACAATTTAAAGTCACATTTTCAAACACTATATCAGAGCTGAGGCCATAAAATAGGCAGAAATATATTATAGTCGTTTTAATGAATTACAATATTGATTAGAAATGTTATGAGGAGTGTTTAGAGGGTTTAATCGGTTTGTAAGAAGCGGCGCTGGTTTTCTGTGACCTCATGATAGTCAATAATTAAAAATCATCCATATGAAATAATAAATTTGTGACTTGACAATCAAAAAAGTTTAAGATTGAGAAAAACCTAATTTACTTATCGAGAGTTTAAAAGTCAAATGCTCCTCTAATCGGTCCAATCAGGACGCATTACATTTGGTTGATGGTGGTCCAGCAACCCCTCTGATTGGTGCTTGAAAATTCATGACATCACGACATAACAGCTCAGCCATGCTGATGTTAGATCAGAGAAAAAAAGGACTATGGAAACGTTTATTTACTTCCTCTCTGTTTTTGCCACACTGCTGCCACAGACCACAGACCTCCCGGTGACCTGAACTCTGAACTCTGACCTTCACCTCACTGACTCCTCCCCCTTCTGTTTCCTCACCAGCAGACGCGCAGAAGAGGAAAAGCAAGTGGGACTCTGCGATCCCCGTGACACTGGCCCAGCCCACCCTCATCACTACCACGGCGACCCTGCCGGCCGTCGTCTCCGTGACAACCACAGCCAGCGGCACCAAGACCACGGTCATCTCGGCGGTGGGCACCATCCTGAAGAAAGCAAAGCAGTGAACGGCAGGTGCTGAATCCCGTTTGTCTGTAAGAGTGAGTAACGAAACAACGACACGAACTCGGAAGTCCTGCACTCATCATGCAACGAACTGATGGACGCTCAGTGTTCATATTTAAAACCAGGACTCATCTAAAGACTGGACTGCCTTCTCTCGGGGATTGTACCTGCACGACTGCATCGTAAAGCCAAACCGACAGTTTGGTGGAAGTGCTCGTCGCCTCCGCTGTAAATCTGACGCATGCAGATCACACATTTGTCTGTCTTTCTTTTATTTTATTTTTTTATACATTGGCAACAGCTGTTAGTTTTAAACAGTTGAAGATGATGGTTGAACAAAGACAAAGCTCCCACACGGACCTGGAAGAACTTTTTATTTTTATACTCTGGTGCAGTATCATCACGCCTCCTGTAGCGGTTATGTGTACTAGCTCGACATGTTTGTACATTTCCCAGCAGTCTTTAGTCTTCTGTGGCGTAGTGAACGGCTGAGGTAAGATCCTTTCTTCCTTCTTTTGTACATATAAATTGATGATGAGGTGAATAAATGGATCAGATGTTGCCTTTTCACTTTTTTTTTTTTCTTTTAATATATATTATTTTGAAACCACGTCACACTGTAAGCTGGCATCCAGATGAGGAAACCGTTTCTGTGGCTGCACAAATGTCCGTTTTCACGAAGCTGCACATCTCGGTGTGTCGCCGAGGAAATGAAAGGACGCTCCACGTTTAACGGCGGTCGAGCTCTGGGCTCGAAGAATCGACGCCCACGAGCTCATTCACACTTTCTGTCTTCTCTGTCGGGGAGCGCTGCGTGTTCAGACTGCACATCTGAGTCCTGTCCAACTGCATCCAGAGGTCGGTGTGTTTGAGGCGAGGCGCGGGGTTAAAGTTCAGGTGCCTTCAAGATCAGGAAAAAGTATTAATAAAGTCGGAGGCCTCGCGTTTATTTACCGTTACAAGCTGCACATATTTTTTTCGTAACCTTTCGCACTGCGGCATAATTAAGTTGGGCGTTGTATTTTAACTTGCCTGAGTCAACATCAAAACTATGCAAAGGAGAATTCCTCGTGTTTCAATTGTGTCTTAATCTAAAACTGAATTTTCTGTTTTATTAATTTCTTAAAAAAAAAAGTAGATACATGACAGCCAGCGATAAAACTGACTAATGTATTAGCATCCAGTTCGCTATTAACTTTTTTTATTTTTTTTTTATTTTGCTATTTGGAACACAGAAAAATCTGATTAAACCCTGACATGAATGAATATTTTCTAAACACAATAATTCCACCATTTTTTAACTTTTACAATTTAGAAGTAGGAAAAGATGGCAAAGAAAAAAAAAACCATGATCCAAATCTTCCGTGAGAGTCTTTGTGGGACTCTGGGACCCTCCAGGGTTAACGCAGATTGTGCCTCAGACCTGAGTCATTGATGACAATCAGCTGAATCATGCCCACGTTTGGCCACAAGCCGATGCAGAAGTCATGCGTTTGGTACGGAGGTGAACCAACGTCCACGTTTGTCTTCCATCTGAACAGCTTTTTTTTTGTTTTTTGGCTGAGAATGGAATGAAAATACAGGAATGACGTGGACAAAAAAAAACCTGCAGGCTCCCTCTGAGATGTGTCTGACATGTTGGTTCCTCACTGCAGAATGAAAACCCTCCAAGGTTGAGAGACAGAAACTGCAGCCTATTAGCAGGTTCCTTTGATTGATAGTGTGATTGATTATTAAATTTTTTTTATCCCAATGCACCTGTATAGAGTCTAACTACAAAATAGCTTAATTTTCCATATTATTTTCAACAGCTGGTCGCACTGATGTAACAGTGACTGAATACAACCGTGTGAAAATGTAAAGACTTATTTTATGGTAATTTAACGGGAACTTCACTTGTAAATTGAGCTTATACATCTAGATATTGACTTTATATATGTATGTTTATAAAACTGTAATAAACACCAAACAATAGTTTAAATCAGCTGTAGTAAATATTTTTCTACAATTTGCTGAGATTATAGTTGAAGAGCGACAATAAAAAAAAAAACCACGGTTCAAAAGTACCACACTGGTTGTATGAAGGCTGTAAAGTCCGACCTGCTGTGAACTCTGCGGATCCTCATCACTGCAGTTGTGCGCATGAGGTCTTGTGAGCGCGCCCACACCTGGCGGGTGAGCCCACGAGACACGCCCCGCATGCAGCTCGTACTGAGCAGGTCTCAGCTTTCCCCTCGAGCTGCTGCTGTCATCACTACATGCGCCTCAAAATGTGCTGACGCGAGGAAACAAAGTATTTACTTTTCTTCCCGCGGGCGCGTGGACCTTGTTTATTATTGTAAAACGTTGTGGTAGCTGGGTAGGTTAATTACTATTTACTGCGCGTTTGTTATCATGTATATTCCCAGTTCTGACGTCATATATTACATTAAATATTTCAACAGTTTTACTGTAATTGTTGAAAGATAATTGTTGATATAGGCAACACTTCCTTGCAAAATACACTTGTTTGTCACCCTTAGTTGCATTTTTATCATCGCATGTACTTAATTAGAGCCACAAATAGTTAATTGAAGATTCCGTAGCGTTACATTTTATTGAGTCTTGATAGTTGTCATATGTGTGCAACGCTTTCTGAAATGTGCTGCGAGGTCTCCAGCTCTGCAGCACATTTACTGGTGGTGGAGGGGGGGAAAAAAAGCGAGAGATGCCATTAGCAGTGAATGAGCCCACTGATCCAAAGAGCGCCGTTTTTGTCATGTAAATTGGCGATGAGTTGGACACAGACTGAGGACTGAAAGTGGAGACATTATTGTCCAGGCTTCGTCTCTGAAAACTCCGAAAACGTATGCAGCTCTACTTGTTGTTGGTTGTTTTTTGTGTGTGTGGAGGGCGCAGATCTGTCCTCTGCTGATGAGCCCACTTCACCACGACAGCATCTTATTCATTGTAAGTAACCGTCTTTACTCTCACTGTGGCTGTTTGCTCAAGGGCACATGGTTAATAAGAACAAGAAAACAATGCGACAGCTGTGATTGTGTTACGGGTACTTTGTGCATGTTTTTAATGATCCAACTCCAGAGTTTAACACTTTAATATGACTTTCTACATGAAATAAACTTTCTCCGGACTGTCATCAATAATCATCAATTCAATGTTGTATTTGGGACTGTAAGGAGGTAAAATCAAGGAGATCCCTGTGGTGTCATGTAGGTTTTCTGAGGATCCTTGTCATGGTCAGAAGTGGCAACCCCTCTCCACATTTAGTCTTATTTACCTGCTGAGAGTCAACACCTGTGTTTTCTTTCACAAAGAATCTTTGTTCAAATTAAAATGTTAAAGTAAGTGGGCCGCTCCCTTGCAGCTCCTCCTTCACCATGTGAAAGGGCTGTTTAGACCGGCATCGCTGCTTAAGTGTCGGCCCAGTGAGCCTGATAGGAGGGAAGAGATGTTTTCTGCAAGTTTCTTTTTTTTTGTTCCCCCTAGAGAGAGTTATCCATTGTATCAAACCAGATCTGGTTGCTATGGGAGCGCAACTGCCCTCAGTGGTATTTACAGTGGAGAGGAAATGAGCTGCTTTCACCTCTGAGTCATGTAAAGTCCTGGGACGGGTCCTGATCTGAGTCTGTGTCGGCCCAGTTGAAGGGCGTCGGATGGGGATGCAGGGACAGTAAGGGATTGCGAGTAACCCTTAAACTGTTGATGTGAGGTCTGCTGAAGGAAAAGTTAGCAGAGAAGCACACAGAAAACTGCTGCGCTGACACCGACCCCGTCTGCAACTCCTCCTACTTCACTTCGGACGTGATCCAGCTGCCTAATTCAATTTTATTCAGATAGCACCTGTCGGGCAAGAATGCAAATCCCAAACAATATCAAATTAGATTAAAGCGGTGATGAAATCAAGTTACTGTAAAAAGGATAGGAGGTGATTTATTGAAACCGATCAACAAAATAAAAATAAAAAAATCTGTTGATTTCTGTGAGTCTAGAGATAAACTTAAGTCTTGGCCACCAGAACAATTTAAAAGCAAGATTGGAATAATAGTTCGTCCGGTGATTAGAAATCCAAAAACAACATCAACGTTATCCCAAAACAGACCTCTGATGATGAGACTCCACAGACTCGAGGTGTGACGTCTCCAACAGAGTCTCAGCAACGTAGAAGTTGATGCATGTACCCAAATTATAACTCAAACTTAATCTGTTGTTTAAAAGCTTTTTTTTTTTTTTCCATTATTTTTTTTTTTTTTTAAACAAATGTTGTGCCATTTCTTATTTGAACATTTAATTTTTTTGACTGTTGTTATGTTGCATCAACACTTAAAGCTTATTTAATCAATATTTGAATCAAATTTGGATCAAATGATTTTTTTTTTTTTAAATTTTATGAAGTAGTTGCTTGTAGCTGAATCTTTCCCCAACACACTGTAGAGTAGTTCAGCTGTACGGAGAGTTTTAGTGTCTTTTAGCTCACTGTTTTGGTTTTACAATCTGCAGCTTTGTTGTTTGGGTTCAGCATCACTCTCATAATTGTTGGACTTTGTTTCATGAACCGAACCTTAAATGAATGCTGCTGTTGTTCTGTCTCAGATGGATGACTGTTTCTAACATGTTGTCAGCATCCCTTTGATGTCGCCCATCCTTCCTGTGTGTATCGCGTTGACGATGACGTCACTGTGGTTTAACGTGGCATCGCTATGACGACCAGGTACATTGAGGGCTTAGTATCTAAAGTGGAAAATTAAATCTTGAAAAATCTGGTACCAAGCGAGCAGAGTCGAGTTGACTTGAGCTGCACGATGTGGCAGGAAAGCAGCTTTGCTTTACTTCGAGGTGGAAGATCAGAAAACTAAAATAAATCAGTTTTGTGATGGTTTTGAGGTTTTAAGGTAAAACATATCAGAAAATACTCGAGTTGTTTTGAAAGCACTGACACACAACACGACTTCTTCTGTTGTTCAGGTCGGAGGACTTGTTGGACTCTTTGTGGCGAGAGGATATTTACACCAATTTTTTTCCACACTCGTCAAAACCTACAAATGTACAGAAGCTTTGTGAGCTTCTTAGTAAACCGTAGGAACACAATAAGACACGGTGAGCGGTAGGATTGGGTGTCGGTTCTTACTGGCACCAAAACCTCTTCTACCAAATGAAGGAAATTGTTCTGCATCCTGAAAAAGGACAAGATATGTGGCAATCATAATTTGGCAATCAAATATTTGCCAAGTAGAAAATGCGCCCGCAAGTATGAGTACATGATTGTGTAAACACGAAGTCACAAAGCTGTTTCCCGTTGCCTGCAGGCAGTGTTCTGCTCCGTGTGCCGCTCCCAAGAGCTTGGGAGGAGGCCGGCGAAGGAGGGGCCAGACTGCTGAGTGTCAAGCCCACACAGGTGAA
Organism: Embiotoca jacksoni; assembly: GCF_022577435.1. Taxonomy (NCBI): domain Eukaryota; kingdom Metazoa; phylum Chordata; class Actinopteri; family Embiotocidae; genus Embiotoca; species Embiotoca jacksoni. Next base: position 10,060,606 of record NW_027185341.1, on the reverse strand, counting down.
CTCCTGTTGGGGTGGAATGCAGCGGGGGGGAGGGGGGGGGGGGCGCTGACACACAGAGGTGTGGAGCTTGGGTGGGGAGGAGATAGAGGCAGCGGAAGGGAGTCAACTCCCTCCGTCAGAGCTACTCACCTGGAGAGGGAAGGGAGTGAGTGTGTGTGTGTGTGTGTGTGTGTGTGTGTGTGTGTGTGTGTGTGTGTGTGTGTGTGTCTGCACGCAGCAAGCAAAAAGGAGGGATCAAGTCGCAGCACTCACAGTCGCACTCACTCAGTTGCTCTAAGTCTCACTGTGTCTCATATCTCCTGCGGACACGCTTGAAAAACTCCTGCACACACTCTGAGACACACACACACACTCTGAGACACACACACACACACACACACTCACGACTGAGCGGAGTTTAAGGGCAAATAAGTGAATATTTGACCAGACCAGGAAAGAAGAAACAGGAGACCGAAAGAAAAAGTGGAAGTCTGAGTCTTTTTTTTTTTTTTTGGAGGAACTTTTAACTTGAACAGGAGGACTTGAAGACATTTTTTTTTTCCAACACAGGTGGATACAAAGAATCCAACAAAGGGAAATAGCTTTTTTTTCTTATTATTTATTGCTGGACTTTTGGACCTGGAGTGGGCGAGGGCACAGTGAGAGGTTTGTTTGATCAGTAATCTCAGTCATAAATTTCCCGAATGGCTCCATTGTTTTTGGTGCCCTTCACTTTTAAACGTTCTTGTGAGCTTTCTTCTGCTGCTCCGTCTTTGTGTGATGTTTGAGAAAGGTCTGCGGCTGTAAAGTGTGCATTATGCAACTTTATATCACATCGTGTGGATTTTAAATTGCATGCAAGACTGACGATTCAGCTTTTGGACAAATTGGATTTAGCTTTTTGTTTCTTTTCTATTGAACCTTGTCTATTATTATTCATTTCGCTGTTCGTTCTGCATTACATCAAAGCAACGCAGGTGAAAGAAACGAGATCAGAACAAATAACACAGCAAGCATTCCTCGTGTTTATGTAAGCAGAATAGTTGCCGTCTACTGTTAAAGACATAATATAAAGTTTACTCGGTGTTGTTTGGGTTTTAAAGGACGAATGCAGATAAAACTGAAACTTATCTTTGGTTGTTATTGAACTTCTCATCAGAAGGTCCCCGACCATGACCCCCCCCCAACCTGTTACAAAAGACCCCGTCCCTCACTGAGGAAGTCATGACAGGGTCAGACCCACACCCAGGGGTGGTATGCTCACCTGGCAGGCATGTTGTTGTCTGCGCAGAAACAAACTGTGACTTTGAACTCTGGGAAATGTCCCTCTCTTCTTTGTTTTTTTTGTTTTTTTCTTGGAGTCATTCAGAACAAAGTAAGACCAGCATGAATGACTCACTTCTATTTTCCGTCCTTTGGAAGCTGTAATTTGTGTCTCCCAGTTTATTGTCAGTGTTATAAACGCCTTCGCGCCTTTGATTCTGTCAAAGAAGAGAAGCAGCAAAAGACAAAGTCCTCTTTTTTTCTTTTTCGCCTATATTCAATGGCTAAATATGAAGATTGAAAAGTAAGAGAGTTTGTTCTCTTGGCTTCTCCGAGCCACTCTGGCCGGTGATTTATGTGGCACCTCCTGCCATGATCTCTCTCCCACACATGCACACACCTGTAGCCAGCTCAAGCTCACAGCGAGGTGCTAAGGTGCCGTTCCCATGTGTTGTCAGGCTGTGTTTTTAACTTGAACCCATCGTTCTCTCGCCTGAAGGAGAAATTCCTTCTTGGAGTTGTAAATCTCCGGACCACAAATTTTTTTTCTTGCATCTGCCCACTGAGACAATTACTGAGACATTTGGTGCCACACAGTACCCTTTGTTCGCTCTGTGTTTAGTGGAGATTTGTTTTGCGGGTTTATATCTAACAGATTGTTTTCTGTCCAAGATTCCAGCATGAAATTACACCGTGGTTTTACTGTGAGGAGTCGACACAGCATGCTGCTCCATCTCTGTGTCCATCCTTTCTTTTCTGTTTCTGTCTCTTCACGATAAGCCTGAAATTAGCTGTAAAAGCATAACAAACAACACACCACATATTTTTTTATTATCACCTACGAATAGCATCCAGAAATCAAAGTGTTGTTCCACCCTGCATTGCAATAAAGTATTGAAACTAGCCGTGCGGATGTTTTGCATTTCATTGTTTTATTGATTTGTGATATCTCACATTTTAATGGAAGTCAATGGAATTCGCGGACAAATTCCAACATCTACCTCCAGATTCACAGTTTTCGATATCCTACACGTCGGACGTCAGAAGAAACGATTTCCTTTGTAGCAGGAAGTTTCAGGGAAGTCAGTTCGCAGTAATCGGACATTGAGATTCCGTTGAGCTCCACTGCGTCGGGGCGCAGCCTGACGTTTTTCAGATATCTCAAAACCTGAGCAGCAAAGTCATCTGTAGGAACAAATACAACTACAGACGGACGCGGATAAACAGGCCCTTAAAAAAATGTCACGTTGGTCACTATTTATGCCTAAATTCAGGTGTAACAGTTAAGTTGATGTTCCTTTAAAGAACAGTTGTGTTTGAAGAGAGGAAAGGTCTGCTGGGAGCGACGCTTTCTGGCAGTACAACGTCTTTCTGTTTTGAACCGCTCTGAAGTTGGCCGCTGTGTTCACAGAGTGAAGTGAAGGTAGGAGGAGAGTCTGGGCCTGTTCGCTTTTCTCTGGACTGTGACCAAGTGAAAGTACAGGTGGTTCGGGTTACACCTTCGTCTGCAGAGATATGAGCAGCAGACTCTCTCTTTCTCTGTAACACTGGATTTGTTGTAGATTTCTAAATGTGAGCGCGTCTGTGTTTGTTTGTGCTGCAGGAAGGAGATGGGGAGATGGACGCTACATCTCTCAGTGGGCGTCGGGCTTCTCGCCGTCCTGCTGACCTGCTGTCCTGCTGAAGGTGAGAAAGACCAGAACCATCTTTACTGACAACAACATGGACATTTGTTGAAGAAAAGTTCCCCAAAAAAGTCTTTTGTTGATATTGTGTCTTTACAAATTAACCGTAGATAAAAACAAAACACAAACAAGCAATTCAAATAAAATCAACTTGGACCTTAAGGAGACAGTCAACTGATTTTTTTTTTTAAAAATTTCACCAATTTCTCTCTTTTTATGGACTAAATTACAAATGAATTCAAAAATATAACTGATATATTCATTGATTGTTGAAGTAATAGTTGGTTGTAGCTTTAAATTAAAAAAGTTAACCCACTATTTTAGACTAATGTGTGTGTAGCTGACAGTAAAATACTACAGGTTGCACAGTAAGTACAGTATTTCTTTTAAATTGTGAAGATTTATCTCAGAAACATAATTTCCTTCATCTTTTACATGCAGTATCTTGATTTGATCAGCCTTTCGGTTCGCTGCTTTACGGCTGTTGTGTTTATGAACTCTAACAGGAAGAAACTAAGATGAGCCAAAGTCTGTTTAGTGTTACCGCAGGTATTCTAGCTGAGCTTCATGGGTTTGAGTCTCACGTCACTGCCTCTCTTTGACTCCTCCCGACACTGTTCCCTCACCATCTCTCTCCTTCGGGCCTCAACAGGGAACTACTGCTTCGCTTCGAGGGCCAAAACCTGCTCAGAGTGTCTGCAGGCCGGGCAGGGCTGCGCCTACTGCCCTGATGAGGTGAGAGCCGAAAACTGCAGGAAGAGAACCAGACCATGTTTTGGTTTATCGCATTAAACCTGGGATGGAACGATACCCTCCAGCTAATATGTGCAGCGGGATTCAGAAAATATATTTTATTTCAGTTCTAATTATTCTAATAAATAAAGACTGCATAAAAGCAAAACTAACGAATCCAACTCCCTATTCCCGCAGACCTTTAACGGCCCTCGCTGTGACCTCTATAAGAACATACTCGGCTATGGCTGCAGTGCTGCCGCCATCATCACGGCTAAAAGCAGTTATGAGATGCTGAAAGTGAGTCTTCGTCATTTCTCTTCCACTCATTCCACCGTTCCTTCAAATTCAAGAGTTTTAAGTCTGAGTTGTCTCTTGTGCTTCCTCTTTCTCCCTCCTCTCACCGCCCAGAACCAACAAATCAACATGAAAATCAATCAGTCGCAGGTGTCTCCGCAACAGATGAGCATGACCCTCCTGCCCGGAGAGGAGAAAGTGGTGGACATGGAGGTGTTCGCTCCGACCAAAGGCCCCCTGGATCTCTACATCCTCATGGACTTCTCAAACTCCATGGCCGACGATTTGGACAACTTGAAGAGGATGGGCAACGAGCTGGGTGAGCGGCGACGATGTGCTGCGATGGTCGTCAAGGAGCCCGCCGATGTAAATACTGACGGTGAATGTGTTTCCCGCAGCTACACTGGTGAAGGACCTGTCAGACGACTACACCATTGGATTTGGAAAGTTTGTGGACAAAGTGATCGAGCCCCAGACCGACATGAGACCCTCCAAGTAAGAGAGGAAACGTGACACGCTGAAGAAACTTAAGCACGTACATGCACTGGCCGCAAGTGAAAATGCTGTTTCCTCTTTCTCATTTGTCCACCTTCCTTCGACTTTCTCAGACTTGCTAAGCCGTGGCCAGACAGCGACCCTCCGTTCTCTTTCCAAAACGTCATCAAGCTGACGAACGACGTCAACGAATTCACCACTAAGCTCCAGAACGAGATAATATCCGGCAACCTGGACGCTCCTGAAGGAGGGTTCGATGCCATATTGCAGGCCACAGTGTGCACGGTCAGTAAAAATACAAAACTAAATTTTGGTGGCAAAGAACAGGCTCGTGTCCCTGAAGCTTTGTGAGTTTAAATCCCAGATCTAAAACGATCTGGGAAAGGCTGCAGCTTGACTTGCATTTCAGTCTTCTGTTAAATACTAATAGCCTACTAATATAGTAATACTAGAATAATAAAACAAAAAAAAGTTATTATTTTTATTTTGGTCTCCCGCCCTGAAACGTTAATGTTTAAGTTGACTCTCCACACTTTGATGGTATCGTTTTTGGATGGTTGCCTCTAACAACTGATTGTATAATATTTTCTCAGCACTAAACAGTGTTATGGACTAGATGGTGAACATAATGAAGCTTTTAGCAGCAGAGAAACATTATTTATTTTTCAGGTTGGTGGAGACAGAGTTCAATTCTGGAGCGAAACTGATCTACATTTTTGAGGACGATGACAACACTGATATTAGGGAATAAAAAAAATTCCTGTCATGTCGATATATTGGCTGATATTCTTTATATATATTTACTCTATAAACCTGTCACACAAATAGAACTAATTTACCCCAAGCATCTTTTTTTCTGCATTATGTTCTGAAAAAAAAAGGTTTTATATCAGCGCATATCGGTGAACATATCGACAACACCAATCTGTACCAATATCGGACATTAAAGTTAACCAGCTGATGCCGATCGAGGTCTGTTACATTCATCAGTTTTAATTGCTAATTTGCTTCCTGCTTAATGTTTGTCCAAAGTCCAACCTAACAAAATACAAGCTGAAGTATATCAGTGTTACGTCACAGCTTTGTTTCTGCTGCACCCAAGTGGACAAAAAGTTTGGTATTGTAGCTCTAAGGCTTCTGCTAAGCAAAATTTGTATTTTTACGTGTCTTTTCTCGACATATCCTTACGTCCTACTCACCGCTTTATCTTCTGCTTCCATTTTATTTGTGTTTTTATCGTAGGATCGCATCGGCTGGCGCAAACACAGCACCCATCTCTTGGTTTTCTCCACCGAGTCGGCCTTCCACTACGAGTCGGACGGGGCTAACGTACTGTCGGGCATCTTGCCACGCAACGACGAGCTCTGCCACCTGGACGCCAAAGATAAATACACAGAGGACGTGAACCAGGATTACCCTTCAATACCCACGCTGATCCGTCTGCTGGGAAAACACAACATCATTCCCATCTTCGCCGTCACCAACCACTCCTACACGTACTACAAGGTCGGTGGGCTTCAGTCGTTCACCTTTCATTCTTTTATGCTCTGGAAACCTGCTGCTCAGGTCATGAATTTACTCTTTGTATTTTGTCCAGAAACTTCAAGAGTATTTCCCCATCGCTGAGGTCGGTCTGCTGGAAGAAGACTCCAGCAATATCCTACAGGTCATGAAGACAGCTTTCGAGGTAAAGACTTACAGCTGCTGGCACTCTGTGCGACCGTGAGCGGACGTCGCTGTGCTGACCTTCTCGTGTTTCCTTTCAGAATATCCGTTCGAAGATGAGCATCCGTGCAGAGGAGAGACCCAAAGCTTTCGAGACTCAGTTCTTGTCCGCCAGTGGGCAGGTTGCACAATACGGAGCCTTCGATGTCAAACCTGGAGCAATTGTAGGTGGCAACACGAGATGGAAATTTGTGTTATGGATTACTTTTCCTTGGTAAAAAATTTCCCTCCACCAGCTTATCCGTGTGTGTGTGTGTGTGTGTGTGTGTGTGTGTGTGTGTGTGTGTGTGTGTGTGTGTGTGCGTGCGTGTGCGTGTGCGCGCGCGCTCCCCAGGGCAAGTTCAAAATGCGACTGAAAGCCCAGCGAATGATCAATCAAGAGTCCGTCTGTAAGTTGAGTCCAAAGGAGAAAGAGGGCACGATGAGAGTCAAACCTTCAACCTTTAACGCCGCTCTCAATGTGAAGGCCTCCGTTTTGTGTCCAACCTGCGACTGTGAGCAGGTTAGACACATATTGACTCACAAACACAAAAAGTCAGGCTGAAGTCACATGTCTTCGTGGTAGATTCATCTCTGAGTGTCTCTCTTATCTCCTGCAGACGCCCATCTCTAAAGCAGACAGATGCAATGGCAACGGAGACCTGGTGTGCGGGAAGTGTCAATGCTACGACGGCTGGTGAGACTTTCATAATTCATTTTTAAGAAAGAATTTTAAAATAAAACAAGATTTTGGGCAGTTTCAGGTTGTAATCAAATCTTTGTTTGTTCTGTCTTCGTCTGTCTTTCAGGCTGAGCACTTTCTGTAACTGCTCGGCGATGGCTTCCGCTTTGGACACCAACCAGTGCAAAGCTCCGGGCATGGCGGAGCCTTGTTCAGGCCGTGGAGACTGTCTGGAGTGCGGCACCTGTGTGTGCTACAACCCCGACCAGTTTGAAGGACCCTACTGTCAGTACGACAAGACCCAGTGTCAGAGATACGGAGGCTTCCTCTGCAACGGTACGACAAAGTAGGATTGTTGAATTTGTGTGTGCGAGCATGATGCTACCAGCGCCCTGCTGTTTATGAACTCAATTCTTTTATGCTATTCATATACATGAAGGCTCATTTATAATGCCATTCTTATTTCACACACATAATGATTGATCAGTCTTGCAAATAACACATTATAATGAAAGTAACTATACCAGGGGTGTCAAACATACGGCCCGCGGGCCGGATCCGGCCCGCCAGGGGGTCCAGCTCGGCCCGCCCGATGACTTTGCTAAGTGTGAAAATTACAGAAAGACATAAATTGCATTTCTATGAGAAAATGGAGGTTTATGAGTACAAACGTTTTGTTATTTTTTTTTTTTTTTAATCGATCCAGTAATTGCTTCAAAAACAGCGTAAATGGGCTGATGTCTGAGTTTTTGGTCTTTATGTTTCTAGTTTATTGTAGAAAGACCTTAATATAGGGTTTATCATCCAAAAACCTTCGCCAATGATTTAAACAAAGAGAAATATTGTCGTTATGTATGCGTTATTATGCTATGATTTTACTGGTCTGGCCCACTTGAGATCAAAGTGGGCAGTATGTGGCCCCTTAACTAAAATGAGTTTGACACCCCTGAACTATACTCTCCATTATAGCAGCAGCCTAAAAGGTGGAGCACAAAGGTTTATAAACTGCTGTATTATCAACGTAATTACTCCACTTTAAATTACATTTATTTTTATTCTGAAAAAAAACTGACATTTAATTACAGGTATTGCTGTATTTGTTTCTTTAGCAAAACAGAAACTGTCAAACATATTTTCTACACAACACAGCGGTTACCTCAAGTGTAAAACTGTGAAACCGTATTCTCTCTTCTCTCAGACCGCGGCTCCTGCGTCATGGGTCAGTGTTCGTGCTCTTTGGGCTGGGAGGGCAACTCCTGCGAGTGTCCCAAGAGCAACCAGACCTGCCTGGACAGTAAGGGGGTGAGTAGGGGCAACACGTTTTGATTGTAGATGAGGTTATGTAATGTCACCTTACATGGAGTCGGTGCTCCATTGTGTCTTTGTGTGCTCCAGGGTTTCTGCAACGGTCTAGGTAAATGTGTATGCGGCCGCTGTGAGTGTCCGAACTCTGGAATCGAAATGACTCCGACCTGCGAGCCAAATTTCGAGGTGTGTGGATCTATAACTGTATAAAATAGCATCATTTTTATGCTGCATTTGCTTTGAAGGTTTCTAGCCTCAGGAAGCATGTCTGTATAATCCTGGCTGACCTTTTGATGTGTGTGTGTCCCGTCCAGCGTCAGTTAGGTGCGTGCGAGGCGACGAGGACTTGTGTCCAGTGTCAAGCCTGGAAGACGGGAGACAGGAAGGACAAAGAGGAGTGTCTTAAGTGCCCCTTCAAAATCACCCTGGTGGACAAACTGAAAGAACGTAAGCGCCCGCGGAAGCAGCAGAACGACTGTGATTGGCTTTTTCCTTGAATAATGTGGATGATGAATCGTCCGTGTGTTTTCAGCGGAAGAGGTGCTCGATTCTTGCAGTTTCCGCGATGAAGATGACGACTGCATGTACCACTACACCGTCGAAGTTCTCAAAGATTCCACAGTGAAAGACCTGCAGGTTGAAGTGCTCGAAAAAAAGGGTGAGTTTCTCAATGGATGGGACATAAGCTTTGTGGTCAACGACTGATGTGTTATTTATCAAAACATTGTCCTGTTGTAATTTGTCCTTTTTAAAGATATTTATATATAATTTCTTTCTTACTTTTCTTAACTGAGCTGTAGTGTTGAAGTTTTATAATATGTGTGCTAAATGGCTTTAAAAGCCTCGAAAATGTGCTCACTCAGCGTGTTGGGATCCTTCACACAACTTTCTATCATTGGAAAGTTCTGGTCTGAAGAGGGCAAAGTTAAGTTTGACGTAGGTGTCCATGTGTGTAGCTGGTTTTTGAAGTGTTTAACTGAATCAAATAATTAGTCAAATAATAACTGAGGATGTTTTTTTTTTTTTAAATGTTTTCTGTTCTTTATTAAGACATAAAGAAATATTGAAGAAGTGAAACTGGTACAGTAAAAGAAAACTTAAACAACATAAACTTATTGCGTAAAGAAAACTTCTTGCACAGATCTCTGATGCACACTAATATATAACCAGGTACATGCTTACGAATAGATCTGCAGACAAGTATCAAGACCTCAAGGGTACGTTCAGCAAAATTGCCAAAAACTGTTCCTAATCACCTGTTGTGGTTTCCATGCAGGTAGTTTTTATTTAATATTAAAAACCAGGTTTAAATAAGCAAAATGAGGAGTGAAAAGTGTTTGCAGTGAGATTCTGAGATTTCTGGAAAGAGTGGTTTAAATATAATTTTATTAAAGCTGTGAGCACCACAAACAAAATTCCCTTGACCTCCATTGTATTAAGGTGGAGGCTGATATTCCGACAGATTACTTTAAAAAGAACAATTAAAAATGAAATGACTGATGTCTCTGTGTTTCTAATTTGACCTCGTACCCTTCAGACTGCCCCGCTGCCAGTCTCCTGTGGTTGCTTCCTCTCCTCTTGTTCCTCTTGTTGCTGTTGGCGCTTCTGCTGCTCTGTTGCTGGAAATACTGCGCCTGCTGCAAAACCTGCTGCCAGGTAATAACACTCACATTTGGACGGAGAAATGATCACTATTTCTGACTATAAGTCACAGTGGAAGTAATGGCTTCTGTCCTTTTCTTGATACAGAGCTGTCTCGCCCTGCTGCCCTGCTGTAGGAGAGGTGAGACATGCGTTACATGTTCAAATCCTTCCTCCTCCCTCCTGGGACGGTCCCAAACATAAGTCATCGCATGTTGTATTCTCTCCAGGTCGCATGGTTGGCTTCAAGGAAGACGAGTATCTGCTCCGCCAGTCTCTGCTCACTTCAGACCACCTGGACACACCGATGGTGAGGACCGGCCCGCCCAAAGGAACCGACGTAGTTCTCTGGAAGGTCGCAGACAACGTACACCGTGCACCCAATCACCCCCAGGCTCTGATGAAGCCCAACCCGAAGGAGATCAGTGAGTGCTCGATTCTTTTACAAGCTGATTCATGTAAGAAACATAAAGGCGGGCCTCATTCACCAACATCTTCTTAAGATTTTTATTAAAGAAAGATTATTAAGAAAAGTCAGAAGAAAAAGTCTACGTCAGCAATTCGGTCCTCGGAGTGTTCGTGGAGTGTTTATTAAAAACCATGATGCTTGGAAAGTGATGAAAATAATTGTTAAAATTATGAATAATAAAAGAATATAAGTGTAGATTAAATATTATAACACTATACAAGTGTAGAATTGAAAAAAACACAATAACCAATTATTTGGCACAAACATATCAGCACTCAAATGTGCATAAGTTCTTGAGTGTGCGTAGATTTTGTTCGTAAGAACAAATCCCAAATAAGAAAACATGGGTAAATATCAGAATCTTCGTAAAAAGAAGTTTCTTCTTAAGAATAGTTGATGACTGAGGCTCAATGTTTTGTCATTTAAATGATGGAAGCTGCAACAGTTTTTCCCTCGTTTGTAGTCCCGTTCCCGGTCTCCCTCCGACTGAACCGGCTCTTCTCTGAGAACCTGTCTCGCCCCGAATCCAGAGACGCTGAACAACTCCGCAAGGAAGTGGCAGATAACGTGAGTGTGTGTTTGTTTGTGTTGGTGGGCACACGTGTGAGTGCATGAACGCTGACTGTGTCTGTTCTTTCATCCAGCTAAATGAGGTGTACAAGCAGATCCCCGGGGCACAGAAGGTGCAGAAGACCTCGTTCAGGTAAGTCGAGTAACATCCTTCTTAACGCGCCTGTTGCAGCGCTGCATAGAGATGAAAATATCATTAGAGACATTTATTAAATGCCTGTTCTCTCACAAATTAATGCATGTTTTGGTTCTTGCAGAATGCAGAGAAATGCTGGAAAAAGGTACCGTTCTGGTTGATTCAACACGTCACACACCAAGTCAGAGTTTATTTACTGTATAAAGACCCAAATGTCGTCCACGTCTAACTTCTCGGACCCTCCTGTGCTGTTCAGGCAGGACTACGCCATCATGGACACCGTCCTGCCTGCTCCTCGCAGCAGCTACCCGGACATCGTCAAACTGACCGAGAAGAACGTCCAGTCTGGAAACTTCCAGGACCTCAAAGTGGTGCCGGGCTACTACACTGTGGCCACAGACCGAGGTGCGCGCTAACCGTCCGAGTGTGGAGATCGCGTCCTCATCGCTCCTGACGTAAAGCTCGTCAGTAAGTCTCAGAATTAAACGTGCTCTTGCTCTGCAGAGGCTGCGGGCGCCGTCGAGTTCCAGGAAGGTGTGGAGTCGGTAGACGTTCACGTGCCGCTCTTCGTCAAGGATGAAGACGATGACAAGAAACAGCTGCAGGTGGAGGCCACGGACGTGCCACTGGGCATTGCAGAGATTGGAAAACGTTTGGTTAATATCACCATCATCAAAGAGCACGGTGAGAAATCTCTGAGTTTGAGTTGACAGTTTCATATTTACACCAAAGAAAATGAGACTTTGCGACTTGAACTGATGTGTGTATAATCTTTGATAGTCATTGATCGTCTGCTCTCTTCCTCCCAGCCACCAACGTCTTCTCGTTCCTCCAGCCGGCCTACACCTACAGCAGGAGTGATGGAGTGGCCAACATCCCAATCAATCGAGAGATCATTGAGGATGGACGCACTCAGGTCACCTACCGCACCCGGGACCTCACAGCCAAGGACAAGAAGGTGAGCTGTGGACTGACTCTCCGCCCTGCATTTATCTCTGTATTGGCATCTTTGCATTTGAAAGACATTTGTACTTGTAAAGTGTAGATTTTGAGAGGACTTGGTGTGGAGGTGTTGTAGGACTTGGCCGTAGTGAGTTTGTAACTTGTTTGTCGGTGCAGTGAGTCAGCATCACCACCCCGTTCTTCCTCAATGTGTTTTAGGACTACGTGACCGTAGAGGGAGACCTGACTTACGGTCCCGGTGAGACCCAGAAGACGGTTCCTGTCCGTCTGCTGGAGCTCGGGGAGAAAGACGGTCTGTTGGAAGACAAACAGGTCAGGCAGTTTGTCATGGACCTCAGTAACCCGCGGCAGGGTTCCAAGCTGGGACGCTACCCGAGAACCACCGTCACCATCGCAGACCTCCCAGGTGAAGGAATGCAGAAGTGTTTGGATTGGTGTTTCCAAGCCGAACCATCGAGCGCTAACGTTGCTTCTCTTTGTCTTCCTCCAGAACCCAGCGTGATGATGTTCAAGAATCGCACCCAGAACTTCAGCACATCAGATCCAACCTACACCATCCCCGTGGTCCGCACGCGCAACCAAGACGTTCCCGCCACGGTGAAGTGGCGCACGAAGAAGGCCCAGCGCTTCGATCTGTCCGGCCCTCTGAAGTTTGGTCCTGGAGAGACGGAGAAGAACATCGTGATCGACCCGAAAGCCCACCCCGGCCCGATCCAGCCAGAAACCATCCAGCTGGAGCTGTTCGACCCAAGCAGCAACGCCTCTATTGGAGAGAGGAAGAATACGCTCGTCACTGTCACAGACGGAGGTACAAACACAAGAACATCAATCTGAAGCTTTAATGAAATGGCATTCGGGGAATTTCTGGAATTTACGATTTTGTATGATGAGACAAGAGGTCGCTCGAAAACAGAGAAACAGTATCTGCTGCTTCTTGTTTTAATCCTATAAATCAATCATTCCTGCAGTTTCAAGACCTCCAGAGGTGGCCCAGATGACTCAGAAGGGCTACGTGAACCAGAAAGCCACTTCCCCTGGCGGCCGCCTTCTCTCCCCAACAAACCCCAAGGCCAAAGCAACCGGACCCCGAAACATCCGCCTCAACTGGGACCCATCAACTGGCAACCCCATTGGGTACAAGGTACGTCAAATCAACTTGCACACAAGCTTCAACTTGAGTCCTTGTCCTATTCCTATCATTTCCATTTTTCTGGTTTTCTCAAATGCTGTAGCTGAGTTTCCGTGTGTGTTTTAGGTGAAGTACTGGATCTACGGCGACCCGGAGGAAGACGCCCAGGTCTTAGACGTGAAGACTCCTCAAGCTGAACTCACCAACCTGTACCCCTACTGTGACTATGAGATGCGAGTGTGCGCCTACAATGCACTAGGAGACGGCTATGATACGGACATGGTTGCCTGTCAAACAATGGAGGATGGTAATTACTGTCAATCCAGTAAATTACACTTAAAAGCAAATAGAACTAGTTTAGATGAAACAGTTTGGGATCGGACTGCAGCGGCTTTTTGTAAATCCATCACTAAGTGGTTACCAAGTGCTTGAAGCTGAAGTAACCTGTATATCCATTCTTAGGAAACATCTGTAGCGCCGCCCAATCAAAAGCTGTCATCTACAGAAACAGGAAGTCAGTGTAGTATCATGAACAATAGCCAAGCGGCATCCAACCGTGACATCACCCATTAGTTTGTGAACGGCCGTTACGAAGCTTCGAGTTCGGGTTTTGGCCGGCGCCATCTTGCTAGTCCCGATCAGTTTGGAGCTGGAAGTGACCATATTTGGACGAGCTGGGTGGGGAGCGAGCGCTGGATCTGACTCTATCAGATTAGAAACCTGGCACACAGGCCTGTCAATCAAACAGACACGTCCCCAAAAACACTGTCTTTTTTAAGCTTATTTTCTAATTAATGACTGAATTATTTTCAGATGGACCGTGAGAAAACTAATAAGAAGGAGCGACTTTACCTATAAAAACCTAAATAACTCAAGGTGAAATTTTATTGACTGAGAATTTTCTGAGAGGAGTTGAATGGGAGTCTGTGGACCCGGAGACTTTTTGGAGCCGGAGACTTTTTGGAGCCGACCTCTAGTGGCGCTCGGTGGTATCGCAGCTCAAGGCTCTCAGCATTGGTCTCGTTTTTCAGATCCCAAAGCTACGTCCACTTTTATGTACAGTCGATGGCTAAAGTATATCTAGTCAGTGTTAGGGGTCAAACAATATATTAAATTGAACCAACGATCTTTAGTAAATGTATGCATTACTTTTTATATAGGCCCACATATGTATACATGAAGAAATACAAATGAATCTATTAAATTTAGATTAAGTGGGGAAACATCTGATTATGATAACTCATCTGATGCCCTTATTACATTATTAAACAATTTCTTTCAAGCATCAATTCAGACATGTCAACGTAGTTTCATAATATATTTTTGTCAACCAACATTATTTCTTCCGTTAGCTACACAACAGTCACGCCTGGCAGTTATTCAGTGTACATTTTTTTGTAACATCTAAACTCTACATAAGGACTAGTTTGTTCGGGACAACTTGTTTTCATTTCATTTGTATTTCATGAGGTGTTTCCTGCTCTGTTTTCCTGCAGTGCCCGGTGAACCTGGTCGTCTCGCCTTCAACGTCATCAGCCCGACCGTCACTCAGATCAGCTGGGCGGAGCCTGCAGAGACCAACGGCAACATCACGGCCTATGAGGTCATCTACACACCCATCGATGATGAAATGAGTAAGACACCCTGAAAAAAATGCAAATACTCATCATACGGTTGCATCACGTCCTCTTCGTCCCATCCTGACTCTTTTCTTTTCTCCTCACAGAGCCGGTGGGAACAGCGAAGAAAGTGCAGCTTGACAGCCCGAAGAAACGAATGCTGTTGATCGAGAACCTCCAGAGCGCCCAAATCTATCAGTACAAGGTCCGCGCCAAGAACAGTGTGGGCTGGGGCCCCTTCAGAGATGCTACCCTCAACCTGGCGTCCCAGCCTTCCCGACCTATGTCCAGTAAGTCTGCGACCAACGCATCCCCGGAGCCCTTATTATAAATCTGTGAGCCTCTGTCTCCCTGGACACAGATTTACCTCTCTCTCTCTTTCTGTCCCTAGTTCCCATCATTCCCGACGTCCCCATTGTGGATGCGGAGGCAGGCGATGAGTACGACGGCTACCTGATGTACAGCAACGACGTGCTGAAGTCGCCTGCGGGCTCCAAGACACCCAGTGTGTCTGGTGATGGTGGGTACCCCGAGCCAAAACCACCAGCCGCTCCTAACGGCTGACAGTGTAAACTTACTGTGCTCGCCCGACGTCAAGGCAGTGAGCTGCCGCTGTAACATGGATCCAGTTATTTCAGTGCTCCGAGGCATCGTTCTTTGTTCTTGTAGCCAATGCGCGTTTATGCAATGTGTGCTGTGGAGTTACAGCAGAGCCAGAAGAACAGGGAGCGGACATCACTGTGAAATGTTTGGTCAGTGCTGCAGAAAATCATCCAGCCTGTGGGAATCTTTCTGAGAACATCAAGACTTGAAGGCCTCTTCTGCTTTTTTCAGGGCTTTGCTGTGAAATGCCTGAGAAGTCTGACATTAATACTCTTCCTCGCTGTCAACAGTTACGTTGAGGAAGAACTGGAAGGCCTTATTCTCATCGTCTGCCTTTTTTTTTTTTTTAATTTTTTTATCACATGACATCTGGCAGGCATCTTTCCAGCAGGAAACGCCCCAAACAGACAGCAAAAAATGTGCTTCCAATGCGTCAGCCGATAAATTCAAGAGACGAGCTTCACGATCACTAACCGCAAAGTCCTCGCTCAATAAACCTGCTGTCGCTTTTTACAGCTGCCGCTCTGCTCTTAAGTTTTCACTGGAGCGCAGCGTTCCTCGCCTCCGGGACAGTTCAGACTTTATTGATATAACCTAAGACGGGGGTCTCCAACCTTTTAACCTCTGAGAGCCACGCGTGTTCAGTAACATTTATTCACATAGCTGAGCTCCACCCAAACCAGCTGAATAAGCTTCTTTGATGTAAGCAAATTGATACTCAACACACACATTTGGAATCAAAACAGCTTAAATTCAACAGCATGTGCATGTTTTTTTCTATATGCATGTCTTTATGTTTTCAACTGATGAAACTGACACTACTCACATCTGTCATAGAAAACAAAACAATGGTTATCATTTATTTTACTTCTCCTGATTTTCTGTCTGTCCACATATCACTTCATCACATCACTTCCCTGCACATTCCCTCCGTCTGTAGTTCACTTGCATGTTTTATGCATTCAGTCTTTCCTTTCTTTTAATTTGAAAAGTCGTGCATTCAGCCAACCAGCTCTGGCCCCGCTGCTGTGGTCCAGCCGGGAATATCGTAGGCTATTTATGTTATTTACCTAATTTTTTAGCTTTGATTGTGTCGTTCTCTCGGACAGATTAAAACAGCCACTCGGTATATTTGGCAATTCATTTAATCATTTTTTTATTTATTTATTTTTTTCATCTTTGAGAGAACGACGGTATCAACGCTCACAAATTACGTAAATAACATAAATTACCCAGAAACAGGAGCTTCACGTTGGAGACCCCTGACTTAAGATATATACAGTATATCATAAATGATCCCATGAATGTGTTTTACATACAGTTTACCGTACAGTAAAACAAGCACAAATCTATCCCTGGCCTGCTTGCTTCTCCCCTCTGACCACGAAATCAAGGCTGGAAATATGTGAAGTTGGTGGGATCCAACCTGGATCTCCGTAAGGTGTCGTGGAAAAAGAAAGTGGAGGTCATCCCCTGTCGGCTCAGCACAGACACAGAGACGACCTCAGATGAGGGCCCCCGCCCCAGCTCCACCCAAACACCGGTGCCAGGTGAAGACCACTCAGAAAGACAGACAGGCAGCCAGCCAAGCATGCCAGCAGCTGTAATGCACGGCCAGCCATGTTCCCAGCGAGGCAACAGCGTCTCTCTCTGCCTTCGTGATTTTATCCGCTCAGAGATATTATCATTCGCCTAATAATTCCATTTCGGGCTTCCGTCCTTGTCCCCTTGTTGGCTCCTGTCCCATCTATCCTCCAGCCGCCTGTCCAGAGAGGAGCGCTGGCATCAACACCTCCAGTTGATGATCGAGGTCAGGCTTTTCCAGGTGCCTGTCTCTGTCTGCTCTCGCTACATCCCCACAGGGGAGGTAGTGGTCTGGAGGCAGCTTGTCGGCGGTGTGTGAAGGCTTACTGTGGAAATAACAGCTTCTTAATTAAATACGGTCTCCATTTCTGCAGGGCAGTTTCAGTGATGACACCTTTTTCTGGCAGCTGTATTTCCTTTCATCTTCACACGTGCCTTTTTAAATGTGAAGCACCTCAACAAACTCATGTAACTCACATTTCGTCGGCTGCAGATTCTCCACTAGGGGGAGCTGTTCAACCTGTTTTCCACAAGCCAAAGTAAAAGCAGCAGCACTTCAGATGAGCACATGAAGATGTGTTTATGTTGCACCCTGCAAGCAAAAACCCACTTTAGTTTTATCAGTTGCCTCTCAAGAAGGAAATAAGTGTTGCAGCTGCATTTTCATTCACAGAAACCTGCTCATTTGACGCCAATGTTGATCTGTCAGTTTGTAAAACATCCTTCTGCAGACAAACAAATCTCAACCATTGGGTGGATTGCCGTAAAGTTTTGGATGGAGAGTCGTGGGCTCCAGTGGATTTATCTTGACTTATTATATTATATTAGTCGGTTTTTAGTAAAATATTACAAAGATTTTTAAATTGCTATGAGATTCGTTAAAGATATCTTATTGGTGATCCCCTAACTTTTTATCTAGTGCCACCAGCAGGTCAGAGTTATTCAAAAAAATAACTCAGAAGCTATTGACATAAAATGTTGATCATCATGGCTTCCAGATTATTGATCCAAATGTCTTAAATTTGCCTGGAGAACCAATGACATTCCCATCAGCCGGAGCTGCACCTTGCATTCAGTGCCTATCAGGAAGTCTCAGCATGTTAACATGCTGGCTGCATCCTGGTATGATGATGCTACGATGTACCTGGAGTCATTAATGTGGCCGCAGACTCTCCAGCTTCATTCTTGGTTCTGCATTTTTTTTTGGACCGCCACAGTTTAACATTTAACACAAATGTTTGTCACTGACTGAGTGACTAAGAGATGAAGTTGCACTGCTGGACGGCTGAATTACATGACTTCCTCTATCTTTTTCAAATTAAAAGTCCTTTTATACACGGTCCAGCCATATACCTGGTTTATTTCAGTTTTTGTCAAGTTTTATATTTAGAGATTTAAACATGACACCTTGTCCGACTACCATACTAGTGTTAATTGTTAATTCTATATCAATAAACAACAGACATTTCCCTTTAGTAAGATTTTATTATTGAAATATTCAGTCCCAAAGTGAATGTTGAGCAGGTACTGATCAACAACTGCAGCTGTAACACTCATTGCCTGCAGGTGGCAGCGTTGAAAAACAATCTTTCCTTGCTTGTAGGTGGTGAACATTTCGACTAATCTTCTGCTTCTGTTTGTGAAACCTGCAGGCGACATAAGTAAGACTGAAACCACTGATGCTTCCTGTCTGCTGACTGGCTGACTGGCCGGGTGCTCCACATCAGCGGCGCTGTGTTGGTCCAAACACTGGGAGAATGGATGCATTTCTTTTGTCTGTTGACAGTTGTCGCTCTTATTGTGCTGTTTCACAGATTACGCGATGAACGGGAAGTGGGACCAGAACTTCCTTTTCCCAGGAGGCTCTGCGACACGCAACATGTCAGCATCCTCCTCTCCGATGTCCACTCTGAGCTCCAACTACCGAGGCGCCGGCGGCTCCTTCACCACAGAGACGTCCACCACCTACATGTCCGGACCAGGTCAGGACGGACGGCAGTGATTATATCAAGAGGAACCAGGACATAATATCAGCACATTAAACCTCTTTTATCGCTCTGTTTATGTAGGAGGCTCCCGCAGACAGGACATGATGGGAGGAGGGGTGCACTCGTCGGAGGTCATCATGAGGAAGCGCTCGGAGAACCGAGGTTACGCAGACGAAAACATCCGCGACTCCATCGTCATGGGAGACGTGTCGAGCAAGTTCCCCGATCTGAGTAAGTCTCCGGCACAGGTTTGAATCTGGGATTAATGTCTGGATGAAAGAAGGTTTTTGGTGTGGAGTGCCTCGGCGGGTGGACGGTGCATGAGGCCGATGGCTGACGTGAGTTATCAGGGTCGGGGCTGTTGGCTGCAGAGCAGGCTTGTCCACACACACTCTGCAGGAGCTCTGCTGACTATCGCTGTTTCTCCCTCCCTCCCCCTTGTTTCCTCTGTTTCTTTTTTTTTTTTTTTTGTACTCCACTCCCTCCCCCCTTCTCTTGTGCTACTTCCATCCTTTCTCTTCGCCTCCGTTCTTCGTCCTCCTCCCTTTGCCCTCCACCTGCTCTATGCGCCGCCAGGTGGGTTCGGCTACGCTGGGATGCAGAGCAGCTCTCAGAGCCAGTTCAGCTACAACCTGTCTCCTGGTGCGAGGGCCAGGACGCAGTCTTCAGACGTCAATGAGGCCTTATATAATCTGGACAGGGTGCTCCAGGGTAAGTCTGCAGCGTACAGGCCTGAAGGCACTGGATATGTTTGCTGGGTAATGAAGCTTCTCTGGTTGGTTTTCATTCACTAGTAAGATGATTCACTGGTGGCAGAAACCGAGTTAAAGACTTCTTGTTCCTCAAATATGATTAAGCATTTGAGAGTGAGCCAATAAAAAAATCAATTCATTATAATATTATTAGCATGCTATGTTGTCAAATTAAACCCACAACGGAAAGAAAACAGCGAAATTGTCTGAATGAATTTTATTCGTTTGGTCATTTCTTAAATGCTGCACTAAAGAAAGGTTAAAGGTCACTGTGACCTCTCATCCGTCCCATTACTGTGAGCACGATGATCTCAACAACGCCTCAAGGGATTTTTGTTTTTTTTAAATGTGGCTAAAACATTTACTTAAACTGATTACAGTTTGGTCGTCCAAGGTCAAAGGTCAATGTCAGACCATAATGTTCTGCAAATTCGCTTCCGGCCATTATTCAGTCCCAGAAGAAGAGACCGTGACCATATTTCACATTTGGTCAGATACTGAATTGGTGACACTGATCTTTGGTGTCCGCCTTGAAACTGCTCCATGTCTTTGAACTTTGTGGCTTTGGAGCAACATCCATAATTTAATCTTTGTTTACTGTCATGGCGACAAGCCTGAAAACTCCCTTTTAGTTCAAGCACAGCGCGATCTTCAGCCTTCGGCATTTAGCCGATTAAGTTTGAGCTGTTTCCCTCGTTGGTGGAGACCAAACCAAACCAAAAAATATATGAAATATTAGACGTGTTTTTTGTGACTCCAGATGAATGTAGACTTTGCTCTTCATCTGTGACACATTGAAACAAGAGACAACTGTTTGCCAAAACAACTTCATGAGCCAATCATATGTCAAAGATGTTTATTCTGCTGCCCCAAGTGGTGAAAACATATATTTTTCTTTCAATAGTACTCAAAACTTGTTTCAAGAATGACCCAGGGTTAATGTATATTAGTGTATATTCTTCTCTACTGGGCTCTGCTGTCCACCATCTGCATTCAACAAGTCGGATTTCTAAACCACATTCTAATTAATGGAGATCAATGGCTTTCTGAAAGGACGCATAGCAACTCAAATGTTCTCTTAAAAAAGGTTTCAAACTGTTTAATAAGATTACAAAGTACTTTCAAATACACTTTTACCTTGATTTAGTCTTCGTCTTCGTCTTCACATCTTTCCACCCTTTACACTAAGAGTCTAAACACGGACACAGCACGTCATATACCGTAGGTGTCTCACTCGTGTCTCTGTGCGGTCCCTCAGATGCGCGTCTCTCTCCGGGCGTCCCCGACACGCCCAGCCGGCTGGTGTTCTCCGCTCTGGGACCGACCGCCCTCAAAGTCAGCTGGCAGGAGCCCCACTGCGAGAAAGACATCCAGAGCTACCGCGTCCTCTACCAGCTGCTCAACGGAGGTAAACCCGTCACGCCGCCCTCAGCATCAGTCTTTACACAACCTTTATTTAGAGAGGAGACATGCACGTGTTAGATTTCTGTTGGACGAGGCAGTCAGTGTGTTTTCAGTCTCGGCTTCTTGAATTCAGTCCAAAACAAACTGCTGTTCTGGAACAAATTTTTTGCACCCTTGCATAAATCTAAACATCAGTGCAAAAGCTTCAGTCTTTTATTTTGTTGGAAAACAGCGTTGCAGATTGCTTCCAAACTGAACGGTTCTCTGTATGCTGCACATTCAGTTATGTTTCAAATAAACTGTTATCAGTATTATAACTATTTTTCCACTTGGATTGGATTATGTTTCTCAAATTAGTTCTTCGGGTCAGACCGTTGCAAAGGAACGGATCGGATTTGGTGTCCAGACATCACCGGCCGATCTGCGTGGGTTGCCGTGGTAACGGCGTACGCAGATGACACAGCTTTCTGGCAGGGAGACAGTTTATTTCGACTTCTGTCCGTGAAGCGTTGTTATCGTTGTCCTCTAGAGCACCACCCCCCCCCCCCACACCCCCTGTTAGCGTTCAGCTCGCGATAGCATAGATTCTGCTCGCTCTGTCTCTGAAAATGATGATGTCACCGTCTGACGCAAGAAACCCGATCTGAGTCAGCAGAGCCTCTGAGTTTCTGTATGAATCAAACTGGCATCACATCGCATTTCATGTGTTTTTGTTTTTTTTGCTGTCCAGACATTTAAAAAAAAAAATCAATCTTGAAACAATCTGAATATGACAAAAAGTCCTTTTCATAATTCATCATCCTGACGCTGAACGACTTCTCCTCTCCCGCAGGCGAGATGCAGCACGTCAACGTGACCAACCCGGCCGAGAACTCGGTGATCATCCAGGACCTGCTGCCCAACCACTCCTACCTGTTCAAGGTGAAGGCTCAGAGCCAGGAGGGCTGGGGTCCCGAGAGGGAGGGAGTCATCACCATCGAGTCCGCCGTCGACCCCAAGAGCCCCCTCAGCCCGATGCCAGGTGCCGCCTCCGTGGATTCGTCCCTCAGACGCCATCACCGCGGTTCTCTGCAGCTCGTTTCTTCACACTGCGTTTCTCCTGTCTTCTTCCAGGCTCTCCGTTCACCCTGAGCACCCCGAGCGCTCCGGGTCCGCTGGTGTTCACCGCTCTGAGCCCCGACTCGCTGCAGCTCAGCTGGGAGAAACCTCGCAAGCCCAACGGAGACATCCTGGGATATGTAGTCACCTGCGAACAGCTGCATGGAGGAGGTGCGGCAAAGAAATGCGCTTATACAGATGATTTGTTCATCTGTTAAGGTTTTTTTTGTCTTTTTTTATTGTGAATAGTGTGTCACTGCGTGTTTCCTGTCTCCTGCAGGTGACGTGCGCTCCTTCCAGGTGAACGGCGACAGCGCCGAGACCAGTCTGACCGTCCCCAACCTGACCGAGAACGTTCCCTACAAGTTCAAGGTGCAGGCTCGGACCACGCAGGGCTTCGGCCCGGAGAGGGAGGGCATCATCACCATCGAGTCCCAGGACGGAAGTAAGACCAAGCACATCGATGTGATGCAAGAAAATGATCTCTGTAGCGGTTGGTAGAGACCGACATGAAACAACAACCACGTTGACCGTCTTATTTCCTTTTTGTGAAGCACTTTGTGAAGAAAAGTGTTATATCAATAATGTATATCATTATTATTATTATTATTACTAGGATTGAAACTGCCTACATACTCGAGGAAAGACTGTTGACAAAACGGTTTAACTTTAGGAGCATGAATGTAAATGTCAGACTGCGGTTCATCTTCTGTACAGAGTCCAACATTTTGGCCTGAGAGTCTGTTAGAGAAGCGTCCAATATGGAGAGTTTTGTTTTGAGGGACGTTAACGTGATCAGTAAATTCAGAAGTTGGTACCAGAGAAACGTTCGAGGCTCCTCTGGGGACCACGAACATATCGTGAACACATACAGGAGGTGTCGTGACAATCAGGCCTGCAGAACGTAACGTGAGTGTTGAAGGTCAGCAAAAAAGATTCCCTCTCTGGGGACCGTGAATTTTAAAAGCAAATTTTGTAGAACTTTCTGAAGATTATTTTTATTTTTTATGCAATTTATGTCTTTATTTGATATGAAAATTGAAGGTGGACAGAAAATGTGGGGAAATGAAGCAGAAGAACGATGCGGAGAGAAGATTCGGCCAGCTGGGAATCAACCTGCAGACTTGCTCTTCAGGATATTTGTTGTTTGTTGAAAATCTCGTTGTTTGGGATCATTTTAGGAGACATTTTGAAATGTTTTCTGTTAAGGTCAAGAGGTCACTGAAATCATGACAAAGCTCCAGGAAATGTTGAGCTTTATTTCTCCAGAATAAACTGACTGACATGATCAGATTTAAATACTTTAAACTCTGTGGTCATATTTCCGGATCAGTCAGTTCTCTCCCCGTTAGTACGAAGCGGTTCCCTGATACCGGCATCTCCTCCTTCCTGTTGCCCTGCAGGTGCTTTGTCTCAGTACAACAGCCAATCAATGACGAGGAGGGAAGTTTTCCAGATGCCAACAGAAGTCAGCACACGAACCAACGTCTCCCACACCATGGTCAACGAGCCCTTCTTCTCGGGTACGAAAGAAAAAGTTCATTTTAGCTGTTTATATTCAAATAATAATAATAATAAGTATTCCTTCGATAATGGGCTCTGCTCTCTCTGACAGACGGCATGATGATGACCTCACAGCTCACAGAGAGCAGCGGCATGGTGTCCAGCGGCATGGTGTCCAGCGGCATGGTGTCCAGCGGCATGGTGTCCAGCGGCATGGTGACCCGGCAGGTCACCAAGGAGGTGGTTCAGAGGAGCGTCGTGGGAGGAACCACCGTCACCAAGAAGATGTTTTATGAATCTTAAAATCTTCAGATTAACACCCAAAGGTCCAGCATGAGGAATCACATCGGAGAATCTCTTTTAAAAAGAGTCGGCTTCAGAGCAATGCATGTTTTGGTGTGTGTGTGCGTGCGTGTGCGTGCGTGTGTGAGTGAGTGAGTGAGTGAGTGAGTGAGTGTGTGTGAGTGAGTGAGTGATTGCGCAACTAAATAAAACCCAATTTCATGTCATGAATCTCCACGGCGGAGAGGCTGCCCCGTCCCGTCTGTTACATTTTAACGTCTCCGTGGTCGTCGCTGTGTTTCTCCTCAGTGACTCCGCTCCCTCTGTCGGCTCAGATCTGGTAACACACACACACACACACACACACCGCGGCTTTAACCAGGCCGGCACGAGCCAGTAATCTGACTGCAGATCAGTAATCCAAAGTGACCTCCACCCCACCCCACCCCTCCCCCCACCCCCCCGTCCGCCGCCTGCCTGAGAGTTGTTTTGAATATTTTCAACTTAAACTCGGCAAATTACAACCCGACTCTCAGACACACCTGTTTTCCAGGAGGCTTCAAATTGGGTTCGTGTTCATCCATCTGGTCCTGAATGATGAAATGGGACTTTTGTTCATAGATTTGTATTATAATAAAGTGGTTTGTTTTTTTTCCAGGCATATTTAATAGTTTTTAAGATTTTTACTTCGGCAAACTGACATTGAATTTATGACCAAATATAGAGCAGTGCTGCACACTTACAGGTGCGTTTCCTGCTGACCAGCAAAAAGGGCAGGGTTTTACAAAACGGGCAAATGATCAAAAATCTGTGGCATGTTTTTGTATTTCATAAGATGTCGTTTTTTTCCATGTGTTTCTCTTTATTTTGCATTTTAAGGAGCTTAACATTTGAACAGGAAGATATAAATGGTGTGTAAAGACGGAAAGATTGTATTTGCTCTATACTGCACGTCCTGCTGTACTTTGGCTTTTTGTTAAAAAAAAACAAAAAAAACAACACTTTTGTAAAACACAATCTGGATGACAAGATGAACTTTCCACCAAAAACAAGTAAAGTAAAACATTCATGTATCTTTAAAACAGTTGCGTTCTTTGTTTTTATGTCAATTCTGTTGCACTTAATAAAGATTTTAAATTTTACAAAATTGTTCTCTATCATAAATGAATTTACATCACGTGACCACGAAAGACGAGATGAAGCATTTACAGTTCATTTATTGATGTTTGAGAGACCAAAAAATAAAAAGTGCTGCCATCTGTAGGTTGCACACATAAACATAAACAAAAGCTCAGCTGCATAAACAAGCTCATGCCCGACAAATGTTTGCAGGAAGCTCGAGACGAAGAGTCAAACAGAGGGAGATTTAACGATTCACATGCGTCAGCTCGGACTCCGATTATCTGCCCGTGTGTGCCTTCGCTGCGCTGAGGCTCTAAGCGGCGCCTCGCGTCCTCTAAGCTGCGCCTCGCCGTCCTCTAAGCGGCGCCTCGCGTCCTCTAAGCTGCGCCTCGCCGTCCTCCACACACTTCATGCTATAAAACTCTTGAAGGCTGTTCTTCATCTAGAAGTCATAAAAAACGGTTACAAAAAATGATATTTCCACGTAGCATCTCCAGTTTGGGTGTTTGGGGACTTTTCGATCGCTCTTTCAGCTAAAACCAGGCTTCTTTTTTTATTTTTTTTATTTTTTTTGTTGAAGTTTTCACTTGACGCCATTAAAATGCTCATCTTTAAAATACAAATAGTCAAATAGTGTTTGTCTCCTTGAAGGCAGAGCAACAGAGAGAGTAACGCAAAAGAATGGCGGCTCTTGTTCCCGATCTCCGGAGGCACCTCACAGAATCACAGAAGGAGGATTCAGGTTGACCAGAATAAAAGCGACGGACTCTGCGGAGCTGCAGAGGATCAGGACCGAAGAGGACCGGTCAGGTGGGTTCAGTTCCACAGGCAGGGCCCGGGGCAGAGGCACGGCTGCCTGACGTCGGCGGGCCTGATCACCAGGTCTTTGACCACCTCCACGGTCCCGAACACGGGGTGCAGTTCCTCTGTGAACTTCTCGTTGTAGGTGAAGACGTGGGAGCGCTTCTCCACGTCGTAGAAGGACAGCTGGCCCTGCTCGTAGTCCAGGTACACCCCCACCTTCCTGGGCAGCGGGCTGCGGGGCAGGGGGACGCTGGGCACCGTCAGGGCCTTCAGGTCCGAGCCTCTCTCCAGACGGACGGTCAGGTAGCCCGTGTCTGTGTTGAGCGAGCGGAAGCCCCGCCTCACGGCGGACGCCTTGACCACGCCCAGCCTCCAGTCCCGCTCGCCCACCTCCACCTCCCAGTAGTGGCGTCCGGAGGTGTAGCCCTCCCGGCCCACGGCGCACCACCAGCCGTCGAAGCGCCGCGGGCACCGCGGGGCGGCGCGGTGCTCCAGGCCGCAGCGCATGCGCTTCTCGTCGGCGGAGACGAGCAGGTCCGGGTTGGCCGACCCGGAGTCCAGGACGACGTCCTCTGTCGGAGGCGGACGGACAGATTACAGACGGGAACGTTCAACATCGGGGCGTTCGTGTATGTTTCTATCGGGGGGGACGGAGAGATTTCCTACCTGCTGCCTCACAAATCCAGTTCCACACTGGAAGGAAAAGAAGAGGCGCGTTAAAGCTGCAGCTTGAGCAGATCACCACACGGGAGCTCTGCAGCTCCCGTCGGACATTTTGGGCTTTTTCAGCTCTTTGTTTTGGATTACTCAGCCAACACCTTCAACGGTTTGACTCACTCTCACTCTCACTCTCACTCTCACTCCGAAGCAGCTTCAAACATTCAATATTTCAGATTCCTGAAACATTTTAAGAACACAAAATGTTTTTTGAGTGCTTTTAGAAAACGTCATTCCACCTTCTGGGAACAACAACAGCGATAAAAAAAAAAAATTAAAGAAATGACAAGATCATCTCGTAATTTTGTTGGAAAATTAAAAAAAAAAAAAAGGTTCCAGCTGGGATGTCGTACGACACTGACAAACATTCAGAGAACAAACCGGACCAGCGCCTCCCGCTGCAGACGGAGAGGTGCTGGACTAGCTGAAGCTCCGTCCGTCCCTGTCCGCTGCGTCTCTGTGACGTCCCTTCGTGTGCGATGTGAACCGTGACGAGGAACTTCTCCCCCGAGAGCGCTGAAGCGAGGGCTTATCTTTGCGTTTCAAATTGTCACGTCAAATGTCAATTTCCTGTGACCTAGATTTGACTTCTTATTATCCCGCAGCCCCTCCCCCCCCCCTCCCCCCCTCGCCCCCCCTCCCCCGACCTTGAGAGGAATCAGTGTGCAGCAACATCAGCGGGTGTGGATTTGATCAGGTGTGTACTTACCGCTGTGAGGGATGTAGCGCGCAGCGTCTGAAAGAAGGAAGTCAAGTCTGAGATTACACCGAGACCATCGGGTGATTCACACACAACACAGATCCTCCAACACGCTCCGTCAACACGCTCCGTCAACACGCTCCGTCAACACGCTCCGTCAACACGCTCCACACATCACACCTCGAGGAAACCGTGGAGGCTGATTCAGTCCACTCCGTAAAACTCCTTTAACGTTTTCACAATCTGATGTTTTTAAACACTTGCGGGGTTGACGAGAGCTCCACTCACCAACCCTCTGGTTCCGCTGCTTTTTCACCAGCCACTGCTTCGTCACGTCCTCCTACACACACACACACACACACACACACACACACGCACACACACACACACACACACACACACACACACACACACACACACACACACACACACACACAGAGAGGTTGTCAGGGCCGGGTGTCACGCAGCAAACATTCATCTGGCTTCACGCTGACCGAACTGAGATCAGCGTGCTCGTTCGTCATGTTTCCGTTTCAGCTTCGTGTTCAGTGTGTGAACTGCTTACGTCACCACTGGAAATAAATTCACGCAGAGAGAGCGAAACAATTTGCTCCCGGGAAGCGGGTGAATATTCAGTGCGGACCTTGACGGGGCTGTCGGCGTTCAGCACGGCCAGCAGGACGAGCTCCACGGCGGGCAGCAGGTTGGGCAGACGGCCCCTCTTCCACTGGAACTCCAGGTCGTCCAGCATCATGAGCGCGGGCTCGCCGGGCCACACGGCGGGCTGCGGACAAGGTCAGAGTTTTACTCCCGCCGCTCTCTTTCAGCGCGACGGGATGGCCGCCGAGGCCGGGGTTTAGCTTAATCGTCTTTATCAGACGCACGCGAGGGAGCCGGGTCAGACTTTAATGGAGGAAGGAGCCGACGCGCTCACCTGAGGCCTGCTTTTGATCCCCCGGGTCCAGTCCATGATGACCCTTTTGTGCGGCCCCATGTCGTACTCGCCCCCCGACTCCAGGATGCAGAGGAGCTGTCCCTTCCAGTCCTTCTTCTCTCGCTTCTCGTACTGGTACTCGGACGGGGCGATCTTCGTCTGGGTTGAATAAGAAAGACGTTGAAGACGACGGTTTCTCCTGTGGTTCTGGCCACAAAACATACACAGCAGCTGTTTCGCACCTGCACTCTTTTCTCCAGAACCGCGGCCCATTCAACGATGAAGTCTCGACACACGCCGGCCGGCCAGATGTCCTCGCCGGTCCAGATGTGGCCGAGGACGTTCGACCTCTTGAGGTGCAAAGAGAGACAAATGAGCGACTGTGATCGCGAGCGATAGAAGACGAGGAGGAGGAAGAGGAGGAAGAGGAGGAGGAGGAGGAGGAGGAAGAGGAGGAGAGAGAGAGGGGGGGGGGCGAGCGAGCTCACCTGGCAGATTCTGTTGAGTTCTCGAGCCAGCTCCATGATGAACACCTGACTTTCCACCAGAGGCTCCTTCTTGTCAAGTTTCACTTTCTTACGAGACTCCTGCAACGAAACAAACAAGATCAAAAACAAACAAAAAAAGAGGAGAAAACAGGACTTGAAGCGTTTCACGTTCACAGTCGTTTTATCAGAGGACAACAGAGTCGGATACCTTCAGTCGGATTTTGAGCTTTTTGGCCGGCTCGATGAGGAACTGCAGGCAGTCTTTCATCATGCTGGCAGGTGGAGAGCGAAGCCGATGCCCTGTGGTACGAGAAGGGGGACACGCTTCAGTACGCTGGCACCCGTCCTGTCCAGAGCTGAGGCCCAACTGCAGCTGACGGAGCTCCTGTCGCCCACACAAATCCATGAGAGAGCACAAAGCACTAATTTATGAGAGGTGGCAAAAAGGTAGTGTGTGAAGAGAGAGAGGGCGAGAGAGAGGGAGGGAGAGAGACAGAGAGAGAGAGAGGGAGAGAGAGAGGGCGAGAGAGAGGGAGAGAGAGAGAAAGGGAGAGAGAGAGAGGGAGAGGGAGAGGGAGAGAGAGAGAGGGAGGAGCACTGCAGAACTTTTCATCACAGCTTGCACTCAAAGTCCACAGAGAGCTCATTATTGGGCACTCGGTGCTATCATGAGGTGAGGAGGAGGAGGAGGATGAGGAGGAGAGGGAGAGCTGGTGGAAGAGTGAAAAAAAGAGATGGTCCACCCACACACACTCTCACACACACTCACACACACTCACACACACACTCACACACACACTCACACACACTCACACACACACTCACACACACACTCACACACACTCACACACACACAAACATGCAGTGGGTGGCAAACAGAGAAACAATGTGAAAACAGGCAAAAAAAAAATAAAAAAAATATATATATATTGCCGAGTAACAGGATTTCCTGACGCGTGTGGGTCGATGCATCTCGATCACGGCCTTGAAATTGGGAAATTTATTCCCAAGGAGATGTGAGACAGCCGCGCAGAGCACTTTTAAAGCACTGCGGAGGGTGCGGGGGAGCGTTGGCCCGGCTTGCTGTCGATTCAGCAGTCCGCCCCTGCGCGACGGCTTGATGCGCTGGGGGGGATTTGATGTTCTCTCTGAGATGAGGAGGTGGCAGCTGAGCCAAGAGGAGGCTGCTCCTGACTCTGAACACGTTTTAGAAACAGCAGCCAGAGTCGGGGCTGAAAGTTTACAAATCTAGTGAGGAAGATCGGACTGATCTGAGCAAAAACGGATGTTTTTGGGTATATGAATTTTATGTTGTTGTTGATTTTTTTTTCTCTTCATACCAAACTAGTTCTGTCTAATGAGTGTTTTCATTATCGATTAACCCGTCAGTTATTATTATTTTTTTGATGTTTTGGTCTTTGTTCTTTGAAAATGGTGGAAAATGTGGACTGGTGTTTCCCAAAGTCCAAAAAATATTTGTTTTGTTTAGATCAACAATTTAACAACCAAAGGAGAAGGCACAACTTGATCTCGTAGGAATGACGGCACAAGTATTCATATTTAAGAAGCTGGAATCAGAGTTTGAGCGTTTTACCATTTAAAAATAGCCCAAAACGATTAATCAATTAGCAAATCAACTAATCGGTGAATAGACTAATCGTCACGGCCGTGTCACTGATTTGTGGACAGTGTTTTGAATTATTTCCCCTGTACGAGTTGCTATAAATACATTGTCGT
Source organism: Embiotoca jacksoni (assembly GCF_022577435.1). Lineage (NCBI taxonomy): Eukaryota > Metazoa > Chordata > Actinopteri > Embiotocidae > Embiotoca > Embiotoca jacksoni. The sequence continues at coordinate 10,030,221 of NW_027185341.1, read as the reverse complement.
TGGTTGCTCGGTTGCTCTGTGATGATCACTGTATACACTGATGTGCACGAATAAAAAGCAGACAGGAGGAGCCCCATCAACAGAGATGGTCCTCGTTGACTTTAGTCCACACAGGCCACGACACGTGGAGAAGCAGAGGACGAGCCGAGCCGAGCCGAGCCGTGACAACGAGCCCGGGAACTATTAGTAGTAACAGTGAAGCGGATACGGTGTCACCCATGTGTATTTTAGAGTAAATAAGAGGGCATATGTCACCGCTCGGCTTTCCTATCTAACGACAGTGATGTGATAATAACGTCCTGATTCCTGGTTACAGACAGGTTTTATTTCTGGCTGTGCAGACTGACCACGGAGGTGCCGGAGGAGCTGGAAGATTATCGGAAATCCGGGATTACCACCGGTGCCGCTGCTGCACAAACCCAGGCGGTGACTTTCTCTATTTTGGAGACGGAACCGACCTCTGTCTGTAAACCAGCACCAACACAAACACTGTGACACCCGGCGGAGAAACACGGCAGCGAACTGGAGGAGGAGGAGACGGCTCGTCTCACAACGGCGGAGCGGTACCGACATCTACTTTAAGCTTCTTCTCTTCCGTCTGCCGTCGTCGAACTGTCATTTTAAAACGTTATAAATAAATACCCCCCCCAAAAATAAAGCCTGTCCTCGTGCGCGTTTGGCTATGTTTGCCCCCCCCAAAAAACAGGCAAATTATTTAATTTAATTTAATTACGCCCTGTGTGGTGACACAATACAAACAATTCAAATGTACGTTTACGGGAGAAAAAAAAAAAAAAAAAAAAAGATGTCTTACCTTGTTGCGGGATAAATGTCCTTTCCGTGGAGAACCGTGCGCTGCTCCTCCGGTGTGCGTTTGGACTCAGTGCTCCTCCATCCTGACCAAGACGCACCGCTTCATCCACAACTGCGGGCGCGAGTGTCAAGCGCGCGCTCTTATCCGCCGCCTCCGGTACCGGGAGGCAGTTTGAGGAAGGAGCCGCTAGAAGTCGCCAAAACGGAAGACATGACTGGGCTCGTTTCTAATGTTCCGTCGTGTAAATTGAATTTGTTTTTTTGTTTTTTCCCATCTTAATTGACAAAGCTGAACATAAACCGTGAGCGGCGCACAAGAAACGGCTTGAAGCTGCCGTTATTCAATAACTACCTCGTGCCAACGTTGCGTCATTTATTTTTTTTTTTTTAAGGCGGCTCAACTTTCGTAAATGCGAATAAATCAGCTGCAGGATATTCTTTTTTTTTGTCTTATCGTGTCCCTATAAAACGGCCTGTTAGATGTTGGTTTAGTGACGTTTAGTTATTATTTTTTTCTTCATATACCTTTTATAGTAAAATTAGCCAGTTGCAACCTTCCGGTTAACGACCTTTAAGTCTTACTGTAAATATTGTCAGCTGAAGTGAGCGAATTTGGAAATAAAGCATCAGTCAGTGAAGGCAGCACGGCCGTAATGTTTGAAGGCAGCACGGCCGTAATGTTTGAAGGCACAACAGCAGATGTCACCGCAGCCGACACGCAGGTTGTAGACGTGATTTCAGGCATATAAACCCCCTTTTAGTCCCGACAGGTCGGTCCAGTTGTTCACATTTCTTTGGGGTTTTTATTTCAAAGGTAAAAAACTAGTCACTCGGTGTTTAACCCCACTTCGCCTCTCTGTGTGTGACAGGTACGGGAAGGTGTCTCGGTATGTTGTAGCCACACGGAAGTGTGATGACAGCACGTGTCCCTGTCCTTTAAATGACAGGAGGCAGGCGGCGCGTGTCATCAGGAACAGGCTCTCCGGTCGCAGCTGGTCGCTCAACATGGCACCCAAAGACCCTCTCCTCGGCACCCTCAAAGGTAAGCATCGGTAACAGATGCGCATTATCGGCTCAACATTTCTCTTTCACCGGCAGCTGATTGCATCGTGTTGACAATTGGGGTTTTATTTCAGTTACAAATCCCCTGAAACGCACTTTGTTTACATAAAAAAAAAAAAGAAAAAAAAGAAAAGACGCAGCCATATTTTTTCTTTTCTTTTCTTTTTTTTTAATCACCGGTGTCTTAGTCAGAGTATTGGTGAGTGAAATGGCGAAGATGATCACGCAGCTTTGAGGGTGTGTATTTGTGACCGCTGTAGCTGCGTGTTGTTGTTGTTGTTGTTTCCCTCGCAGTGTGCGTCCTGAACCTGCAGTCAGACGGGGAGATGGTGACAGACTCCAACCCTCACTTGGCCTCCTGCTGTGAGCTCCTGGAGCTGGTCCTCAGGAAGGGGCTCCAACGTCAGTATCAACCTGTTATTACTATCTCTCTTCTTACATATAGATATATAGTTCAAATATTAAGCTTATACCTGGCTTATAATATTTGGATTGTCAATTATGTGCAAAATAATTTTCAGGCAGAATTGTGTTATTTTTCAATAACAATTCACCCGATGCACTTCCTGTGGAAGCCACTTTGCAGTGTGATCTGTGTGCTCTCTCTCCCCAGAGCCGGTGATCAGTCTGGTACACAGAGATTATTGGCAGTGTTTCGAACAGCTTCCCCACCTGGACGCCTGTGGCAGGTAACGACATCCAGCTCAGATCCACTGACAGGGAACATTTGTTTTTACCGTGTTTTTTTTTTTTTACCCGTTTCACCGACTCCACTGAAAACAGCACCGTCTCGGGCCTTGTTTGATGTCCGCTGTCTCCGCTGACGTGCAGGCTGTCCGCGCTGTCCTTGGCGGTAGAGCAGACCAGAGTTTGCAGGAAGCTGCTGTCAGCTCAGGGCCGCGGCCGCTACCTGCTCAGACTGGCCCTCAGCCGCAAGGCCCTGCCGCAGTTCTTCACACACCTGCTGCACACGGCCAGAGTCCTGGAGGTCAGACGCTGAAACACATGTTCAGGGACACATGCGTGTTCCCAGTGTTGCCCATGTGTGTCCTTCGGTGCTCTGAGAAAAGTGTTCCCCAAATACAGCCGGTAAAAACATTTGAATTTGTTCTCTCTTGTGTTCACATTGTTTCTCTCCCGTGCAGTGGTACAGCCCGACGTCAGTCCTCAGGAATGAGGAATTTGTGGGTGAGACATTCTTTACTTGATCTGATTGTTTCCACTAAATTAGCAAAGCTGAGGAAGTTCTTATCATCGCTGCCCAACATCAACAACAGTCTTTAAGGGCCTCTGTTCTTCCTCTTTCAGAGCCTTTCATGTCGCTGCTGCTCGTCCTCTCTCACATGGAGTTCAAACTAGACATGGAGGTCAGAGACACTGTTACCTCCCAGAAACACTATAAATACACCGTGCATTCATTTCAACAGTGGATTCTTTCCTTCAAAATATGTTCTATTGTTTCTAATCGCTTTTGAAATCAAACAACTCAACTCTTAACATTTCCTTTCTTTACACAGAACTGCAGTTTTCTGGATGAGAGCTGGCTCCTACCGGTGAGAACAAGGATGACTGTTACGTATGTCACAGCAGTATTATTTGAGCTCTACTGGCCCTGAGTTATGCAGGTTGCATGAAAATCCATATAAAAAGTGTGGTGAGCTCCAGCAGATTGTGAGAGTTTGTCTGCTGACTGATTGTTTATGTGTGCAGGTGTGTGACATGTATGAAGTCGTGCCCTGTCGGGAGGTCGGGATGGTTTTGAGGTTCGTACTCTTCAAAGAATCGTTCTCGTTCCACTGAGCGTAATGAAAAAAAAGAAAGATCTATCCGACCTGTTGCATCACCGTCGTCCTCCGTCTCCGCGTCCGTCTCTCAGGTATCTCAGTGGACGCGTCTTCATCCTGGACCTGACGCCTGGCAGTCAGGCTCACGTCGACAAGTTCATCTCCCCGGGTGACGTCATCGATGAGATCAATGGGACGTCGCTGAGGAACTCTAAAAGCGGGCAGGTGAGAAAATACTCAGTGACGTGTCGTCCACGTCGTCTGTGTTCATCTCTGTATTAATCACAGTCTGGCTGATACGAAGAAAAACCTTTACATTTGCTCTGCTAGGTCTTTTTAAGAAAAATATTTTTGACCAATCAGACCACAGAGGAACGTATGTGCAGTGAACTGAGTTTTAAAGGACGAGGAATCCCGATCAGACATTGAACCAGCCGGACCTTTAATGTCAGGAGTGCTTAATAATGCAATGATGTCATACCGTTACACTGCGTAACACTATGACGTCATTACAGCGAGAGTTAGTTTGAAAAAGCTGAGCTGCTTCAGTCGTGTGAAAATAGTTTAGTGACTAAAGATCAGACATCAACAAATTTCAGTAATATTAGTTCTAACTGAATATCTGATGGAAAACTTACATTTATGCTGACATATTTTAATATGTCAGCATAAATGTAAGTTTATTACACTGTATTTTGCTGCGACTGTTTGTTCATTAAATGTTTTTCAGTATTTTGTCATATCAACAAGAATATTGTCATGGTTAGAAATACCCTGAAATATTTTAGGGCCATATTGTAACCTCTCATAAAAGGCTTAAACTCTTAAATTAAGGAAATGGGACACCTCTTGTGTCAACAGTTAAGTGAATTATTAATAAGTTTATAAGTCTCAGAAATGTCATTATTCCATTTATGGAAATATACAGTATGATGACAAAACAGTGTATCTCACAGAATCAGGTATTACTGCTCACAAACAAGACTTCATTCAATCTGTATGAACCAGAAATAATATAAAATGTATTGTAATGTGTTGATTTAATGTCGGTCTATTGGCCAGCGGTCCGTCCATGTCTGTTTTATGTGTGTCCCATAAAACATGCCAGTGTTAAGCTCAGCCAGCTTGAACAATACCAGGACCTCGAAAGTCTGGCGGCTAAATGCCATTCAGCCATCAGTGGTTTTATTATTTCCACCTGTGCTTTTCCTACGGTAACGTGTCAAAATGTCTGCCAAGCAAAACAAACATGAGGAGGTTGTTTGAGGCTCCTGCCAGCATGAAACTGACACGGGTGTTTTTTTTTTTTTTTTTTTTTTTAAATCTACGTTGCCTGATTAGACCGCCTCTCTGAGCCGTGTTCACATGCACACGAAGTTAAAGTACAACAGCCCACACTTTACCATTTTTATTAATACCTGGAGTGTTGGGACGTTACGCAATCGCTGCACCAAACCGGAGCAGCACTCTGATCAAGCAGAACAGATGACGCCTGTGTGGGTGGGAGCAGGACTCTTGTTGTTAACATGGTAAACAGGAGCCCACTGGAAGGCACAAAGGCCAAAATCTATTCTAAAGAGGTGCAAAATGAGAGGAGTGACGATGGGATTTTTATTTTGTTTTAAAATGAGTTGGACACAATAGTTTTATTCTGAAAGAAAACATGAACCCAGGAAGAAGAAAGCTGTTTTCTGAAAAACAGAATCAATCAAAGCGAGTCCGAAGCTGTTGGGACTCTCGTGTTGTTTGGAGTTTCTCTGTCGTACAGGAGACTCGGCACAGAGAACCAATTCAGACTTTTCGAGGGCTGTGCCGTGTACACACAGTTTATACACACAGTTTATACTGTGTGTGATTACACCCTTGACAACCATACAAGCCTTTGCATAATTAATAAACCTGCCTCACTCAAAATTGTGTTTTTATCTGCTACTGTCAAAGCATGAGAAGTTATCTAACATGCAGCTGCCTAAAATATTTTCTCTCAGTGGTGGAAGAAGTATTCAGGTCTATTACTTATGTAAAAGTACCAGTATAGCAACAAAAAAATACCTTATTACAAGTAGAAATACTGCATTTAAAGCTTTAAGGAAAAGTACAGAAACATTAGCAGCAAAATGTAGTAAAAGTATTTAAGTAAAAGTCTAAGTTTGTTCCCTCTGACTGATATATTGTTATATATGACATCATTAGATTATTAACATTGATCCATCAGTGTGTCAGCAGCATGTTAAAACTAATTCATGTAGTTTCATATCCAGATGTGATGATTCATCAGATGTTTACTGAGAAACGAAAATGAAACTAAATATTGGATCATCTGAATGTTTTTTGAAATGATGTGAGAAGTTTACAGGAAATGAACTCACTGTTTGGTGGAGCTCTTACCAACTTAGTCATCTGAAATGCGACCCGACTACTCTGAAGTCTGTAAGACGTCAGAAGACAAACATGTTGATTTCCAACATGTTTGGAAACCACTTTAATCTTTAACACTGTGTTGAATATAATGTTAAAAGCTTTTTATAGCATCCGTTGTGTCAGATCTTCATGTGAAACGTAGCTAAAGCTGTCAAATAAAGCAGCAAATGAAAGGTGCCATAAAAATAAAACCATTATTATTATTATTATTATTACTATTAAATAAACGTAACTGAGAGGAAGTATAAAGAGAAAACGGAACTCCATGGAAAGAGTCCTGAAACGGTGCTGAAGTAGACGTCCTTCCCTCCCAGGCAGGCGTGGTTCTGTCTCGGCTGAAGGGCTGTCCTCTGTCCATCCGGGTCGTGAGATGGAGGGCCCACGATGGAACCGTGTACCGGCCCCTCATCAAGCTCCTGCGGGCCCTGAGGACGGAGAACCCCACTCTGCAGCTGGGCCCCGCTCCCTCCACACAGACGGCCAGCACCGACCGCAGGCCTCCTCCGTCACAGTGTCTCAAAGAGGGAAGGTGAGCGTGTCCCCGGTCCATTAAACTGACCTGCTCGTAGCCGTCGTGCTGACTGAGCCGCCTCTCCTCTGCAGGATCGTGTACATCGTGCGGTTCTTGGGGAAAGCGAACATTGGAATGGTAACTAACCATTTGTTTTTACAATTTACTGCACGTTAAATCACCGCGGACATGCATCCGATATCTGGTCTGACCTGTTCTCAGTTTGGAGGCAAGGAGGTGCTGCAGCATGCGATCCCACAAGTGTTGCAGAAGAACCTGCCGAGCAAGGTAACGAAGCCGCTCCCCTGCCCGAGGGCACACGGGCGCTAGTGGAGTCTGCTCGACCAAACATTTACACATTGATGTCAACACGAGTGATTTGTCCCACAGGAAGTGCTTTTAGATTTGAAGGAAACACATTTGACGTGCACAGACAGAAACAGTAAACTGGTAAGTACACATTAGCAGAACATGTGATGTCCGAGTCACTCTTGAATTCAAATGGCTGCTTGTCTTCATGTTTCCTCAGGAGGAGTTTGAGCATCATTATCCAGAGATTTCATGCGTAGGACGATTTGCTCAACCAGACTACACAATATTTGCATTCTGTGTGGCGTAAGTAATAAATGTACATATTAAAACCTGTGACAAAGCTGTCCTCGATACCTGCAGTAAATCCACCAACACAACAGCGTGATAATCCAGGATGTTACTATTATGAGAGGATTTCCCACACATCTGTTAAATCTAGGCTGCTTGAAGTTTAGGTCACTTCCCACCAGACGAGATGTGCTGATGCAATACACGAGCCTTCGCAGCTCTGCTTTCATTGGCTGGGCCCAGATGTCGTCTAAGCACATGATTGGCTGTGTTCACAGAGACTCCCCAGAAACCCCCCAGTCCACCGGCTTCTGCTGTGCGGTTCTCAGAGCCGGCACCATCAAGGAGTGCGAGGAGATCGTCTGTCGTATTGGTGAGTCATTACAGCTTTAACAATATTATGTGGTGTGTGTTGTTTAACAAAACGTTTGATTTTTTTTTTTTTTTTGCAGCTACTGGTTTCAAACATACTGAATGGTTTGTATGACAAATCACCAGCTGTGGGGAACTCATTGTAAATAAATAAAAAGTGTGTCATGATGATGCAATCAGTGTCTGAATACCAAAACATGTCAAACAACTACAGAACACGCAGCTTTCTACTCATAAAGACCTTTAATAGAAAGACATGTGACAACATTTCATAAATAGTATTAAATGTAGCTGCCAAGATTTTATGTTGGAAAAACATGTAAAAAGCGATCCAGAAAAATACGGCGGGATCTGCCATGCTCCTTGTCACCGAGTATCGAGGATCAACTGAGGTAGCTAATACCCTGACACTGCAGTGAGGCCTATTGAGCACAACATGCTGGCATTTTTGTGGTAAATGGTAGATGGGGGGGGGGAATGCAACTCCACCCTTGCTCCAAAGACAACTCCATCCCCAGAAGGAGCCCGACACCCAAAATGAAAGTCGAGTGGTGCAGTAATGTTACATTTAGTATGATCCATGATAGAATCGGTAGATACTCCTGCTGCTACCCTAAGTGTACCCAGGCTGGTGGAATGGTTGATGCATTGTCTCAATCTAAAATACAAAATTCAAAAAGAACTTATAAAAACAACTCAGGAAATAAAAACGTCCACAAAATGGCTAAGCACGATAAAGATCATTTGTCGTGACAATGCTGCCAAAGAGCCGGTTAAGCCCTCTCTCCCCTTATCCTGCGGGCCAGCTGGATGTCTTTGGGCATGATGGTGACACGTTTGGCGTGGATGGCGCACAGGTTGGTGTCCTCGAACAGACCCACCAAGTAAGCTTCACTGGCCTCCTGTTGAAAAAAGAAACAAAAAAAAGAGAAAACAAACAAGTTTTAGTGCTGCTCATCCCCTCCAGTGCTCTCATACAGGTAATTAAAAATCATTTCTATTTACCTGAAGGGCTCCGATGGCAGCACTCTGGAAGCGCAGGTCGGTCTTGAAGTCCTGAGCGATCTCTCTCACCAGGCGCTGGAAGGGCAGCTTCCGGATCAGCAGCTCGGTGGACTTCTGGTAGCGGCGGATCTCCCTCAGAGCCACGGTACCGGGCCTGGAAAACACCACGCCGCGTTACTTATACGACACGCACATCTTAAATATACATCATTCGCACTGGATGTGGTGTCGATAGATCACCTGTAACGATGGGGCTTCTTCACTCCTCCGGTGGACGGGGCGCTCTTCCTGGCAGCCTTGGTAGCGAGCTGCTTCCTTGGCGCCTTTCCTCCGGTAGATTTACGGGCAGTCTGCTTGGTACGGGCCATCTCGTACTTGCTAAAAAACAAAAAACAACAACCCCTGATCAACCCCGTTGTAAATACGACCGGTTGGAGGTGTAACATCCGTTATAATCGTGTAATCAACTGAAGCGTTCGTGATAGTCGCCGTGCTAACGTGCTAACCCGGCTCCCTTCCCCCCCAAAAGCGGGTTTTTTTTCCTCCATAAACATCACCGCCGTCACCGGGATGACGTAAACCAACACCTCTTTGTGATTTTTGTTAAATGATTTCGTTTGGAGTTGGCGTCGGTTGACCACAAACATCGACGCCAACTGTTTATTACGGTCCGAGGCTCGGAAGCGCTCCGGGCCCGAAGCGGCCTCGGAGGCTCCGCTTCGCCATTTTCAGCTTCTTTTCACCGCCTCGACGCAGCTCGATCAACAGCAGCTTCACACGAAGCACCTCGGAGCTGGTATTGTTAAAAAAAACAAAACCAAAACAAAACAAAAAACACTCAACATCGACTGCGACGCGATAACCAAACAAATGTGCGACTTGTTTCTGTTTCCGAGTTTCACATTAACGAGTTTATCGTGACTTTCACCGACAAACGTCAACAGACTCCATTGTT